>NW_015548333.1:0-364 GCF_001515605.1 Sinocyclocheilus anshuiensis
CTGCCTTACGCCACGGAGCAGCTCTGTGTGCGTAAGCGTCCAGTGTAGATACAAGAAGTATCTACTTCTTGTTCCATTACCAGAGCCTGCTCGGGGCCCACTAGTGTGGGAATGACCCCGTTGAAACGAGGAGGACGAGAACCGAACTGGATTCTGTAGCCTTTCTCTACAACCTGCAGGACCCATTTTGAGATATTTGGCAGAAGTTTTCACGCTGCCAGAAAATCTACTAAGGGAACCAGCCTCTCGAGGCTGGCCTCTGGTTTTATTAGAGGAGACAGTTCGGTGCTCTGAAGCGGATGACCGGCAGGGACCAACCGACCTGACTGCTGTAGCCCCTTCACTTGAGGGGGAGAGCTCTCAC
>NW_015548333.1:450-518 GCF_001515605.1 Sinocyclocheilus anshuiensis
TCGGAGCTCACTGGAGCACCGAGGGTGGCAGGGGTATCAATGAACCTCCGTGGGGGCACTGAGGGAAC
>NW_015548334.1:0-292 GCF_001515605.1 Sinocyclocheilus anshuiensis
CACTGGTTAGAAGGGGCAATCCACCCATTTCAAGTAATAACTGATGTAATAACTTGATTACTTCAATTTGTAAGGGAATTAATTATTATTAATTCATTCAGGTTTTGATAGGACTCGGATCTGAAAATACGAAGTTCACCTGATTAAACCGATTTCAAATTTGTTATGTTACACTTTAAATCAAGGGTCGTCCAGCGAGCCGTGACCTCAGTATATTTTAACAAATTGACTATGTATTCTCCTGGCCACGGATAAATACGTTCTTTGATAATTTGTAAGCTCTTAGAGAGGT
>NW_015548334.1:1060-1174 GCF_001515605.1 Sinocyclocheilus anshuiensis
AATCTCTGTTGCTGTGGGGTTTTGATCTGCGGCGTAAGTCCGTCCCACGGGTCGCTGTTTCAATCAGACGAGGCCTCGAGGCTTAGCCACGCCCAGTACTGTTCCTTATCATGC
>NW_015548335.1:0-175 GCF_001515605.1 Sinocyclocheilus anshuiensis
GATCTAAAGAAATTCAAGAACAGATGAGAAACAAAATAGTTGACACGTATCAGTCTGGAAAGGGTTATAAAGCCATTTCTAAGACTTTGGGGCTCCAGCGAACCACCGTCAGAGCCATTATCCACAAATGGAGAAAACTTGGAACAGTGGTGAACCTTCCCAGGAGTGGCCGGCC
>NW_015548335.1:306-892 GCF_001515605.1 Sinocyclocheilus anshuiensis
AACCCAGAACAACATCTAAAGAACTGCAGGCCTCACTTGCCTCAATTAAGGTCAGTGTTCATGATTCAACAATAAGAAAGAGACTGGGCAAAAACGGCATCCATGGGAGAGTTCCCTGGCAAAAGCCATTGCTGACCAAAAATAACACACAGGCTCGTCTCACATTTGCCAAAAAATATCTTGATTATCCCAAAGACTTTTGGGCATATATTCTGTGGACTGATGAGACAAAAGTTGAACTTTTGGGAAGGTGTGTGTTCCGTTACATCTGGCGTAAAACCAACACAGCATTTCATAAAAAGAACATCATACCAAAAGTCAAACGTGGTGGTAGTGTGATGGTCTGAGCTTCAGGACCTGGACGACTTGCCATAATTGATGGAACCATGAATTCTGCACTCTATCAGAAAATCCTGAAAATCCTGAAGGAGAATGTCCGGCCGTCAGTTTGTGACCTCACGCTCAAGCGCATTTGGGTTATGCAGCAGGACGATGATGTTGCGAATCAGCTCATGGGGAAATATGAATAATTAATCATAACTAGTTATAATTAATTATAAATATTTAGATCCGCTGTAGATATTTA
>NW_015548335.1:7951-8262 GCF_001515605.1 Sinocyclocheilus anshuiensis
AGATTTATGCTTTAATACTGAAATTAGGGTTTCTTTGCTAAGATCAGATTAACCTTACACTGATACCATTAAGCATGAATACATAAGGACTCTTCCAATCATAATAGTGGTACCAATAGGAAAGGGTTAAAGCTTAACGCAGTAGAGAAAAGAGAAAATAAGAATATGAAGTTATGGAACCATTTGCATATTCAGCAGATCTACATCTTGAAGGGAATATCAAATTCTTAGTTCAAACACACCTTTGTGAAAAGGCGCAAATGATACCTAATGTATCAATTAATAAGACTAAGTTTGATACTTGCATGTCT
>NW_015548335.1:8724-9048 GCF_001515605.1 Sinocyclocheilus anshuiensis
CAAACACACCAGCAAGTCCACCTCTGCATGGCTCAAGAAAAGCAAAATTAAGGTTTTGGAGTGGCCAAGTCAAAGTCCGGACTTAAATGCGATTGAGATGCTGTGATCATGCTCAAAAACCCTCCAATGTGGCTGAATTAAAACAATTCTACAAAGAAGAGTGGGCCAAAATTCCTCCACAGCGATGTGAAAGACTCCCTGCCAGTTATCGCAAACGCTTGATTGCAGTTGTTGCTGCAAAGGGTAGCACAACCAGTTATTAGATTTAGGGGGCAATTACTTTTTCACGTAGTGCCAGGCAGGTTTGGACAGCTTTTTTCCCTT
>NW_015548335.1:9129-14441 GCF_001515605.1 Sinocyclocheilus anshuiensis
AAACGGCATTTTGTATTTACTCAGGGTATCTTTGTGTGATATTAAAATTAGCTTGATGATCTGAATCATTCAAGTGTGACAAATATGCAAAAAATAAATAAAAAACAGGAAGGGGGCAAAAACTTTTTCACAGCACTGTACATATACATGTAAAAACAATGGAAAGCACTGTGGTGCTAGATATTTTATGGATCTTTATCTACTGGACTTTAAGTATAAAGAAGTTAAAACAAATGGGGGAAAAAACATTGCAATATGACAAATAACATATTACAGGTCTTAATATGTTGTACAGTTCTGTTTCTCAAGTAAAATTATTTAGTTTCAAGGATTTTTAGACATTTTAACTGGAAAACAATACATACACAATAAAAAAAATGTTTTGTGTGTATATATTTTTTTCCTTTCAGTGTGGTGAGCATAACACATTCACAGATGGCTGATTAAATCAAGAAAGCTTTATTTCAGGCTCCTGATCTGTTTTTTTTTTTAAATGATAATCATGCATCTTCTTTAAGACAGTACTTAATTAAGAAAGTACATCATTTTTATTTATCTATTATTTCCCCCTGGATTCTGGTAAACTTACATTTTTTTCAGCCCTGTAGCCTTTTGTCCCATGTCTCAAAAAGCAGTGCACTCACTGATTTGAGTTTTCAATGTGTGTAGCCATGATGATTAAAATAAGGATTAAAGCAGACAACTTGCATGTTGTTGCGGCCATTCGATCTTAATTGAAATCAGTGCTGTAACTCAAACAAAATTAGATAGGCATGTTTGATTTCATGTGTCATTGGAGCCACACCAACGAATAAGTCTCAGGCCGACGATTCAACTTGATCTTGACAAGCCAAAGCTCATGGCCCCTCCAAATGCTCATTAAACACTCACTCCAGAGGAGGGGAGTGATGACAGGGAGTGTTTGTTTAGTGGACTTAGAGGTCTGCATTGGCAAGCTCTCTAGTAAATTTGGGGGAGCTGGGGTATTTGTGTCCATACTCATAAATGTGTTTTGGTGGAAAGCAGAGCAGCAGGATCATTGGCTGGCCGTGGTCAGCACTCGGCCTGCCCTCTCCTCCCTTTCCCGCGGTTGTAAACAAGCCTTCAAGATGTTCAGATGTGGTCAGGATCACTGGATCTGCGCCATGCACCAAAATGCTTCCCGTTTTTTTTTTTTACATTAATTATTATCCTTAATAAAGTAAGCTCAACTGATTACAGGGTATGACAGCCCAAGAATACTACTATTCCATTAAAAACCCTTGCAGGAGTGTAATTGGCACTTTCCATGAATAGAGTACACTCTGGTGTCCCATTACTTTGTTTTTAAGTATTATAAACACAAATCTAATTTTTTTTTGGTTGGGAGAAATGTTAGTTTAACTGTTATTTGAGATAAAATCAACATAACATGAAGAATATGTAGGTAATATCAAATGTCTGTCCATAGCAGTGGTGACCGCAATTGTTAAGCTTAACCTTTTCACCCGTTTACCAAAGTTGTGAGGGAAAAAAATACTATTAATTAATTCATTCATTCATTCATTACTTTAGGACAAATCAGGGCTGTCCAAACCTGTTCCTGGAGGGTCACTGACCTGCAGTGTTTAGCTCCAACCCTAATTAAACACATCTGAACCAGCTAATCAAGGTCTTTAAGACTCACTAGAAACTTCCAAGCAACTGGTTGGAGCTAAACTCTGCAGGATGTTGGCCCTCCAGGAACAGGATTAAACACCCGTTATAGATAACTAAGGTTGCATTTACATTACATGGTTCAAGTGACCCAATTCCAATTTTTCCTCCCATGTGGCACAAGTAGGATATGCCCCACGAACATGTAAGCAGGAAGAACGCGCATGGATTCTGATATTGTCAGATCAGTTTCAGGTCTCATTCATGTGTAAAAATAAATCTGGTATGAATCAGATAAGTGCATTTGCGTCTGCCATGTAAGTGGACAGATTGGGTATTCCCCTGTCAATGTGAGTTGTACATCATTGAAAAAGCGACGGTGGTTAAAAGTGTTGCCAAGTCTGTGGTTTTCTAGTGGAATTGGGCTACTTTTACACTGTTGCCGGGTTGTTTTTTAGTGCACGATTTAAAGTGATCCCTTTCCCCTCAGGTATTTCGGAGGGGGACCCCTGCTAGAGGGGAAAACTGCGTACAAATGTTTTGAATAGCCATTTTGCTGGTTCTGTTTCGCAGACCTGGCAACCTGTCAGTTTGTCTACCCTGGGTTGTTTTACCAAGTGTATAGTGTAAATGCCAAGTTCTGTCATGAAACTCTTGATGGCACAGGGTCCTTAACGCACACTGATGATATTCCCAGCATTAAACTTCGCACAAGCTGATTGGTTCATGTTGCATACGCAGCCAATGAACTTGCTGCTTTACATTTAAATGGCTGGTTAGCATTCACTGAGCAGTTTGCAGCACACTTTTAGAGTTCCTCTGAAACCCTCCACTTTCCCCAGCTACACCTGTATAGATCTGTATAGAGCATAACACTATTTCATTTCATTTAGTTATGAAAAACACTGTATAGACATTAAAAATAATAAAAATGACAAAAATACACAGAAGAATTACTAAAACTTTAACTAAAATTTAAAATTAAAACAAAAAATATCAAAACAAAACCATTTTATTTGATTTTGATGTTTAATGAATATGTATTTATCAACAAATCTGAGATTTAAATCGGAGATGTTGAGATAAACAGGGTTGAGGTATCATGGTTGCAAAAATAAACAAAATATAAAATAAAACTGCTCATGTAATATTTAGTTTGACCTACTGGACTGGATAATGACTCATTTTTTAAAGGTTAGGCACTTCATGTCACAGACTATTGCTAAAAAACAAATACAATTTTTTTTTAAACTGTTCTTTTAAAAAAAAATAAAGACACTATTTTACACTCTATTCATGGAAAGGAGGATTCCTGAAGATGTGCTGCACATGACTATATTTTCCTAGAAGCAGGGTTGTAAAGTTCTTTCTGGCATGAAGGGTTTGGTTTAAATGTGCTCCCATGCTCCAGTTTCCCTCCCAGCTGTTCCTCTGTGTGTCATGTGGTGATTTGTCAAGCCATGGGAATGGCTGGACAGTGGACACACTCTCCTTTATTGAGCCAGATGATCCTCACAGAGCTTAAGTTTAGTGCATTGTGATCTTGTGATTTTGATCTTTAATGTTACTACAGTATTCTATAATGCATACTATATACAGTGCATAAATAATTTTAAGTTATCATAATTAGTTAAATGATTCTGTATTTTTTTATATAATCATTGTTAAATTATTTAATCTTAATAATAATAACATTCCTGCATCTGGTTGGATTTTGAAGGCAGCATAGATATTTCCATCTGGCGCATTGATGCAGGCTCATTTCATGAATGATCCTGCTGTTTACTCTACTTGACGTACAGTGCATGTAATGTGGCTAAATAGTCCACACTCTGGCCATGAATGAAGTCTAGAGTCCAGCAGAGTGCTTTTAGGTGAGGGCTGCAGCGGCTCTGTGGATGCGATCCCTCTGGCTATAATTATCTTCCAACCTGGTCTCATGGCAAAAACGTACCCGGGGGCACATTTTCGCGAGACGCGAAATACGTACCAATCTTCACTTTTGCAATTGATTATCCTTCCCAAAGACCCGCCCGCAGCCCTTCCTGCTTTTAGAAAAGAGGAAGCATTGACTGCTGTACCGCAGCAAATTACAAATGAGGCCGCCACAGTGGAACAGGCCATTGAATTTAACCCCTGCATCACACTAGCTTGCTATAAACCTCTCATATCTGAGTCTGTCCCGCTCCATGCCAGTGATTTCAAATGTGTGACACCTTTATAGGGCATTTAGATGATATATATATCACTTGTAATCCACTGAATTGATTTTCTCACTTTATTTTTTTGAATGACCCTTTTGTTTGCATCTTATTTTCAGAATGAGTTTGTTCATCAATTGTTGAATAACCACAAGTGTGGTCTTTTTCATATCTCAATTGTTTCTCCTAGACAGTAATGTGATGATTACAATACGCTTACAGGGTTATTTTATTTTATTTTAATGTTTATGAAATATAAATTCATCTAATTTTAAAATGAATAATTTTACTCATTGTCTCAAAATTCTCCTAGACAGCAATGTGATTACAGTGCCATTACAGGGCAGATAAAATGCATTAAAAAATAAAATAAAATAAAATAAAATAACATACAAATTTGGATATTTCTTGAACATAGATGTATATTCAGTAAAAACTACATTTGTTTGCATTTTTTAAATAATTTATTAGTTTATTAATTGTTGAATAACACAAATGAGATCTCTTTCAATGTCAGGCCCCTCATCTTTTTATTTTTTGTAATGAAAAGAAATAGATTTCAATATGAGCTCAACATTTGTGCAGTGGTGGACGAAGTACACAAATCAAGTACTTGAGTAAAAGTACAGATACGTATAATAAAATATTACTCCAGTAAAAGTAAAAGTACTCCTTTTTCAATTTTACTCGAGTGAAAGTACAAAAGTACTCGATTTTTTATGTACTTAAGTAAAAAAAAGTACTGATAGATAGATTTATTTTGCAATTTTAAAGGCTACTTAATTTAATTTTATATTAGCACATATTTTTTATAATCCTACTTCTCAAAATACCTGGAATTTTCCCAAAATAACCACTATATGGAGTCAAGATATATTTTTGTTGTTGTTATGGACTACGTTGACGAGAGTGATGTAGTAATGTTTACTGTGAAGCTTACACTGTGATGTACCTGAGAGAAAACAGATTTAACCATCTGATTTTCACCAGTAAGAAAAAAGTGTTTTAAAGCTTGTTGTTTTGCAGAACATCACAGTTATATATGACATCAGAATAAGGCCTGGAGTTAGGAAGAACATTTTAAGGAAAATATAATTATATTTTCATAATGATTTTTTTTCTTCTCAAACCTTGTCTGTGGTGTAAAAGCACCCCTGGCTAAATGCCCCCAGAGGGCATCACTTCCCAGTTTGATAATTACTGTAGTTACCATGTTCTGAACATCACATCCTTTCTTTTCCCTCAGATGTAATCTATCTATTTTCAGTATGGTTATGATGAATAAACATTCATATCTGTCTACTCGGCTAGTTAATCCAAACAATATAAAAATTTATACTGTTGATAAACAATATAAAAACAGACGTCACATAGGGCCAAATGCGTAGCATTTTAATAAAACTGTTAAAGTTACGGCAGCGGGGAGTATGAACGCGCATTAATTATTTTATTTAGTCTGTGTTATTTTAATGTTTC
>NW_015548335.1:14520-20109 GCF_001515605.1 Sinocyclocheilus anshuiensis
TTTACAGCAGATTTAGTTCACAAACAACTGACAGTTTTGACCTAAATATGATTTTCAGTTACAATAATTAATCCTAAAATTCGACATTAGTTACTTACTTTTAGCAGCATCAGACGCGCGCGCGCTCACAAGATTTCCCGGTTCTTACCTGTGAATTCAGTTCACTGGAGACTCGCACTAAACGGTTCATTTGAATCAGTTAGTTGTCGACTCGAGAACAACTGCAATCGGTTCATTCTAATTCGTCAATGAATCGTTTGGTGCGATTTGCGAACCGATTTAAAAGGTTCATTGAAAAGAATTCGTTCTTGAATCAGACACCTTTTCTGCGTCTCGGAGCACGTGATATATTATAAGGAGTAACGATATGTTTTATGAAATGTAGTGAAGTAAAAAGTACGATCTTATGCTTTGGAATTACTCAAAATAAAACGACTCCAGTAAAGTGCAGATACTTGAAAAATGTACTTAAGTACAGTAACGAAGTAAAGCTACTCCATTACTGTCTACCACTGAATTTGTGACCCTGGACCACAAAACCAGTCATAAGCAGCATGGGTATATTTGTAGCAAAAGCCTAAAATACATTGTATGGGCCAAAATTATTGATTTTTCTTTTATGCCAAAAAAATCATTAAGTAAAGATCATGTTCCATAAAGATATTTTGTAAATTTCCTACCTTAAATATATAAAAACTTAATTTTTGATTAGTAATATACTGCTAAGAGCTTAATTTGGACAACTTTAAGGGTGATTTTCCTCAATATTTAGATTTTTTTTTTTTTACTCTCAGATTCCAGATTTTCAACTAATTGTATCTTGGCCAAATGTTGTCCTATGGAAAGCTTATTTATTCAGCTTTCAGATGATCTCAATTTCAAAAATTGACCCTTATGACTGGTTTTGTGGTCCAGGGTCACATTTCTTATTAAAATCTCCCAAAATCAAATTATTTGAGCTCTTTATCTTATCTACATAATAGGTTAATTTGAGTCCATATTTGTTTTTCCTAATGCATAATTGAGTTATCTTTATGTCTCTATAAAAGAGCAATACAGTGTTCCTCTGATATGCATAATATGTAAATAAACCTTGCAAATGTCTTACTATGTAGGCTTTTGGATGCATCTGGACGGTGATTGGCTCATCACTGGGCAGGTAAGAGCTTGAAAACAAGTTCTAGAAGCAGCCGTGGTTTCCATGGAGATTAGTCATGTGGAGACAGCACTGTGTGATGTGTGGCATCATGTTGTGCACTTCATCGGCACTGCTATTGTTTCGGAAGGAGGATTTCACCTGTGCTGTTTTGATAGGGTGGTGTAACCAGCTTCGGACCTGATGAGGGAAACCCGGACAGAGGATGGCATCTCTGTCCCTCATGCAGCCACGGGATCAATCGACAACGTCATGGAAATCACAGAGGCAGCCAATAGATTTGTGCGAGACCTCAAAAGTAGTTCAGTTGGATCAACATTTCCTCTGGATTGTCAGCCAATTTCAGTGTTCCCTGCTGTTTGCTTGCGTACAAGCGGACACGTCTCACAGAACCACTGCTCATCTGTTTGGAAACCCTGAGGCCAGAAACTATTTTCTCATCAGGCATCCAGGTGGATATTACAAGCTCTCTATGGATTGAGGGCCCAGCTGAGAGATTATCTTTTTCCTTCTTTCTTCTTGGACAAAATTGGATTGCAAACAAGATTAATTGCACGATTCATGGTCATTCCATAGTTCTTACTTCCAGGATCCATTCCTAAAACCCTGAAGATTGGACTGGGATGCAGTAAAAACTAATTTTGCATCAGTTTTTTGAGTTCTACATTATTGACGGGAGAAGGTACAAAATAGCGGCATGAAAGAGGGTTGCATCCTGGATGATCCGGAGGTACCAGGTGTGGAGATGACAGACGTGGGGAAGGAGAAGGATACGAGCGGCGGTTCCGATGTGGACTCTGGAAAGGGGTGTTATGGGGATCAGGAAAACCCTCTGGGGAGCTTCGCCGTGGACGGCTTTGAGGAGTTTGTGCTGGATTTTGATGATTATGACCTTCTGGAGTCCATCCACTCGCACCTTGGCTCCTCAGTCGAACCGATCCGTAAGTGTGCTTACTGTTAAAAAGTTGGCAGCTTGGTGAAGGGTAATATTTTCCAGCCACCTTCGTTTTTGCAAATGTCACAGCGACCTCCACTTTGCTTCACACTTACATCATTTTTCGACTGAATTTTGCCATGTCTTTGACAATAGTTTAGGTTCATAAATGGCAAAAAGCCTCGAAGAATGTCTAACAGGCGACTTTTGATGAAACCCAATAGGATTTTCCATTCACATGACTGCGGTTGTGACATTGTAAAAATGCACTCCACCCTCTATAGATCTTGCTCGCATTGGAAATTGATTGCTGGGAATCTGTTTTATTGATCCTGTTGGGAAATGCAAGCTAATTAATGTCAAGCTGAGTCCTTGCAAACAGATTACTGATATGAAACATATCATGACCTCCAGTGATGTGGCATGTTTGAGAAAATGGATTATGACGTTCCAGATCCCCTCCTGTTGACACATACATGTGCTGCCAAACCTCCACACGCACACACGCATCTCAGGCCAGAGTCATAATACACAATAACTTGATTCCGACATAAAGTACAGTGATTTTTATTGATATCTCTTATGTGTTATGGTTGGAGGTTTGCTCTTCTGCAATTAATTGGGCCTTGAGCACTTGTGGCGAAGCAATTTTTGTGTTAGATTTTCTTTTTTACATTTTCAATGTTTGAAAACTTTCTTTGACGTACACTCTAGTCTAAAAGCATGAAGTAAGATAAAAACAAAATACTTTTATTCAGCAAGGATGCATTAAAAGATCAAAAGTGTCAGAAAGGACTTTTACGTTGTTAAAAAATCTATTGTTTTCAACATTGATAATAATAAGAAATGTTTATTGAGCACCAAATCATCATATTAGAATAATTTATGAAAGATCATGTAACTCTAAAGACTGGAGTAATGATGCTGAAAATTCAACTTTGTCATCATTACAGGAATAAATTGCATTTTAAAATGTATTGAAATAATTCAATTCAACCTTGGTGAGCAGAAGAGACTTCTTTCGACAACCTTAAACAATCTCACTGGCTGCATACTTTTGAATGTGCATTTGAGTTTACGTTGATAGTCAACTGTGGCATCATTGCAATATTTGCATATTTCGAATGGCCTTCTTTCTTCTATCTATTTGCATACTGAGTGGTCTTGTCATTACACTGCACCGTATCTGATGTGCTGCTGACAGAAGATAATGTCATTGTAATATTTGCATAAGAATTAGTCATCTTTCTTACATCAGCCACAGACTGAATCAATCATCAATAATTTAATACTCCATATTTTAGACACAATATAACTAGTTCCAAAATAATCCAAATTAAGATCATGGTTTGTTTGTTTTTTCAAGCATTCATTGTAATTCCCTGAAAAAAAGCAACCAGTACATTATCCATTCTCTTTTTGTGTTCTACAGAAGAAAGAAAGTCATACAGGTTTTCAACATGAGTAAATAACCACCAGATTTGGAGAAACTGTTCCTTATATAAAACATGATGGGCCTGAACTATTCCAGTTTAAACACTGCTTTTCGCTAAGAAGCATACTTATATTTTGATAAACAGTAAAACCCTCAGGCCTGATGCTTTTGTCTTTGTGTAGACTGTTTACTAGTGAGTTTCCCCTCAAGGTCTTTGTCTGTCTGTGATTCTCTCTGCAGTTCCTCTGGGAAAGGTCTGTGTGAAGAGCAGACAGACAGTCTAGCAGAGATCAATTTCCATCTTATCTCTCAGTCTCGCTGTTTCTTTTCAGCTACACACACACACACACACACACACACACTGTCATAAAACTTTAATTTGAACTGGAATTTATTTGTATTTGGGTCAATAGCAAAGGAGAAATCTTAAAAAAAGGTTTAAAATGCATGAGGAAAGTTTTTAGTATATTAAAGTATAATGGTATATAAATATTAAAATGAATAAAATATGATCTATTTATTTTAAATAGAATATAATTTATTTAAAAAAAAAAAAATGTTTTTTTCATATAATTTATTTTTATTTGGTGAACAGAATTTTTCAAATATTGATATTTTAAAACTTTTTTTTTTTTTGTATCCAGTGTATTCCTCTGTCATTTAACCATTTTGTCAGTATGTTTGGAGGTGTCCCAATGTTCAATAGGTAACGCTAACAAAATAAGGGAGGACAGATGGAATGCTTGAATTGAGATTTAAAATCAGCACTTTTGTGCGTCAAACACACGTTTGCAGCCTGAGTTGGTTTCGTCCTGTGGTGTTTTGGTCTCCTCTAGGATTTTTGCTCTCTTGCCATGAAAAGCACAACCAGAGTACATCCAAAAGGCACGGCCGCCATATTGTTAGCGCTGTACCCCTGGGAAATGGCCTAGCACCAGTGTGTGCACTTCAAATTTTTTTATGAAGGGGGGGTTTAGAGGCATGAGCAATTCTAGGAGAGAAAGAATAAAAAATGAAGTTTGTTTACCGAACATCCCCGGGCTACTGGGACAACACAAACCAGCTGAGGCCTTGGGCGTCCTGGCAGGCCTCAACCCTTGGAGAGCCCCGGCCTTTTACTTGGCACTCGGAACAGCTGGAGAGAGAGGGTTTCTCATAATACACCCCTTCAATTATCCCAAATTCAATAAAAACCTAGGTTTGTGGGCTAAAATGATACAATATTAAATCACAGCAATTTGTTTTGGAAAGACCTAGCATCCAAAATACGCCTCTTAGTTGCGCTCAGCTGAGAAGGCCTCTGATTCTCTTGTTTCTCTATGCACGCTTTTATTCTCAATCACACAAATGTATGCAATTTCATTGCTACAGTTGAGTAAAAGCTATGTGAACCCTTGGATTTACCATGTACTTCTGTATAAATTGGTCTTATGGCCATTTGTTTTGTCATCGACTGATGAATATCAAGGCTTGTGAGCGTTTTTTTAACTCTCTTCGTCTTTATGCAAGTTCTTAATGTTCTGTAATGTTTAACAATTCTTAATGTTATGTCTTCTAAAATCTCTTTTTCCAGGCATGGATCAGGCAAAGCTTTTTGCGAATAGAATTATATCCAAATTTGTGACTTTTTTTGTATTGCATTACAGCTCTGACCAACACCTCCAATCTGGTCATTGTGTCCCTGTCAAGTTTCACACTTGCTGGTTTTGCACCTGTAAACAGGTCTACTTACATGATGCATTTCCTGTATTTGGCCCAAGTGTTCAAGTGTGTGTACAGTAGAACTTTTTGGTTACCTGATGGGAGACACTTACAACATAGCATTGTAATGCAAGTCAATGCAAGTAAAGTTCTTACAGAGTAGCGCTGAAAGGGATAGTTAACCCAGAAATTCTGTCATCATTTACTATAGATATTTTGAAGAATGTTGGTAACCAACAGTTGATGGTAGCCATTGACTTCCATATAGGGATGCACCGATACCACTTTTTCGAGTACTCGCCCGATACCGATACTTTTATTTTTGGTACTTGCCGATACCGAGTACCGATACCAATATTTTAT
>NW_015548335.1:20312-29193 GCF_001515605.1 Sinocyclocheilus anshuiensis
GTGTGCTAAGTGAGTGAACATCAAAGATCACACAACAGAAGTTCTCTCTCTCGCGCTCTCTCTCTCTCTCTCTCTGTCTTTCTCTCTCTCTCCCTACCGTTAAGTAACTTGTGCATTGTTTTACTTACTTGTCTTTTACATATCCGACCAAACTACAAACTTTCTCTGTGAGAAAGGTATATTCACTCGACGAGCTCGTGCATCTGTGCCGCCACGCGCTCAATCCACTCAGTGTGCTTTGTTTATCAGCTCGCACACATCAGCTATACAGGCGTTAATACTGAATGTTTAACATTATATTCATTGCATACATATACTTCGTAGTAGACATCCTTAACTCCATTCTGCTGTCTGTTGTTCTGTTGTCGGTGTTTCTTTGTCTGAATATGGCGCTTATCACATGCTGTGTGGTATCGGCGTTTGGTATCGGGGCATTTTAACGAGTACGAGTACGAGTACAGGAGCTCAGTATCGGGTCCGATGTATCCTTACTTCCATAGTATGGATTTTGTATTTTTTTGTATTTTTTGGTGAACTATCCCTAAACTACTAAATGTCTGTTCAGTGGTACATATTAAACAGACAGCACAATTAAATGATTAAAAAGCAGTTGTAAACGTTTTACAAAATAAACACTAATTTCTGCACCCATAGAATGTGCAACACTTTATATTTATTACCAGATTATACATAATATCTGAATGATGGGATATGTTTAGCCTCAAATAGTATGTTGGAAGTGTGGATAGTTTTTATTAATCTTTTGAATTGGCTATTATTTTTATATTTTCAGTTTTAATTTTTATTTTAGTTTAATTTATAGTCATTTTGTTATGTACTTTTGCCATTTTTCCATTACTATTTAGGCTTAATCTATTTTTAGTTCAGTTAAAGTTTTAGTTCAGTTTTAGTTTTTATTTACATCTAATTAGCATTTTATTTCAAGGCAACATTACCCATTTTCATTTAGTTTAAGTTTGATTTTATTTCAGCTAAACAAAAATGTTTTAATAATAGTTTTAAAGTTTATAATAGTTCTAGTTAATGATAATAGCCCTGCTATGAATGTTTACACAGTGTGTTCGATAAAGACACAAAAATGTATGCTTGTGTGTTATTTGTTAAAGCAAACTGTGTGTTTTGACCAGTTTATGCACAAAACCATGGTAAATTCAAGGGTTCACTTATTTTGTCCCCCACATCTGTAGCTGCCTTTACAAACCTGACAGTTCTATTTATTGTATTTACCTAACCCTTTCTCTTCACTTTCACTTTAAGGTCACCGTTTTGAGGACAATCCTGGGGTTAGACGTCACCTCGTCAAGAAATCATCACGCTGTCAATTACCACGAACCAGCAATAGCTCTCCTCCTCTGTCCAGCCTGAAGAGGAGGAAGAGGATGGACAAGAAAACTCATGAGGTGAGTGCTGAGCTTCCTAACCGCACAGAGAAAAGAAAAATGAGACCTAGTTTCACACAGCCAGACGTACAGTTTTTTTGCTCACTTATACTAAAGTAAACTGACCTTTGTTATGTTTTAATATGGCATTTATGAGAAGATTTATCAATAATAGAACAGTGTGGAAAAATTATTCAAATAATAGCATGGCAGACTCTCACAATTATATAGTAAACACTGAAAAACTAGCCGAAAACGTGTATTGATTTTGAGATTCTGTTTTGCTCCTCAAGACCAAGCTGAAAGTAAAGCCTTTGTTTTCCCCAGACTGACATTGATACTGATGATGAGGTGGTGTTAATAGAGATAATCAATGTGGAGGAGCAGAAGAGACCCCAAATTCGGTGATCTTTTCTTTGCTGATATCTATTGATCCGTTTCATCCAGTGGGCTTCAATAAACGGGTGAAAGCAGTGTTTCTAAATCAGCTGGATTAATTACATAAGGCTCTTAGTTAGTCAGCACTGGAGTCTCTGCTATTCATGTGGCTGCATCTGCTGATCTAAGCTCTTAATCAACCAGCGGAGGAGAATCAGTTGTCTCGCTGGAGTTCAGGATTCATGTAGATGCATGCATAAAACATGTCTCAAAAGTCCTCCATAGAGCACACTCTTTAAGCACTTTGGTGCACTTTACTTTTTTATTTTTTTTATTTTAACAGTTCCTTCAGTAAATTATTCTTCATGCAGCAGAGATTAATCAACATGCAACTTGGGATTCAAAGCAAAAGCTATTTGGGAAAAAAATACTTAATGTTGTAATTAAGGCAATAAACTACTCTCCCATTGCAAATGACATTAGAATTTTCAGTACGATAACATTTTTTTTACTTCAGTAGTCATTTAATTCAGTATTATTAAAGTGGTTTTATAGTATTTCTTAATATTTTGAATCAGCTTTTATTTTTATATTTTCCATTTTAATTTTACTTGTTACTTGTTTTAGTAATTTTATGTGATTTTGTGTTTTTAAATATTTTAAAATTGAGCCTTCATTTGCTTTAATCTGTTGTAGTTTATTTGATCTAATGTTGATTTTAATTTATTTCATTTTTATTTTATTTTATTTGTATTTATTTATTTTTTGTTAGTTGCTAAGGTAACATTTATAATTATTTCTTAAGTATAAGTTGAAGTTTTTACTCTAATATTTATATTTTGGATTCAGCTTTATTTCAATGAGTGAAAATGTTTTTTAAAATAGTAAAACTAAATTTAGCTTGCAGTAACAAAACTGATTTACTTAGTCATAAGTGTAAAAAAAACTTTTCTGAATATATTTATCATTTTTATTACTAAATGTCTAATCATATACGGAGATATAAGTAGTTGGAGAGTGAAGGTAGACTTACTTGATTATGTCATTTGCAGTGCTTCATGGGAGTGAAAGATTCATGCTGGCTTCCATTGTAACAACAACTTCTCTGGTTGGTTGTCATCTTTTTGTTGGTAGCAAAGCTCTCAGCACTGAGAATTCGGTAATGAAACACTCATAAAACGTTTGTTTTATGAAACTGAAATTGACTGAAATCTCACTGACTTGTGGCTTCAGTCTGTCTTGAAAGGTTTTTAGTCATTTTGATAGATCCATCACCTGTGTTTTTACTTTAGAATGAAAAATACTAGAACGAAAGAAGTTCCCTTTCATGGGAATTTCAAACTGCGTCCTCTAGGGGTCGCTATGGGGAACGCCTCGTCGTGACCCGTGTCTGAAGCATACATTGAAAAACACCAACTTGTTGGCCGGCGACAGCCATGCCGTCACTACCGGTGCGACTCCTACTCAGGGAACCATGGTTACATAAGTAACCTGAGACGATTTATGATATCGTTGTCATACTTTGTTTGCAAAATATTTCAGTCTTGCTCCCCTTCCAACCAGAACTCTACTTGTTTGCCTATTTCCTAGAAATTGGCTCTCGGGGAGCATTTCCAAGATGGCTGCCAAGTGAACTGAATTGCCTTGAAGTAACTTTGGTTACGATTCATTAAAAGTGCTTTATGATGTGCGTTTGACACCGTGTTCTCCGTAGGTGTTTGTGGAGCTCAATGAGCTGATAGTGGATAAGAACCAGGAGATGCGCTGGAAAGAGACGGCGCGTTGGATCAAGTTTGAGGAAGACGTGGAGGCAGAGACGGATCGCTGGGGTAAACCACATGTGGCCTCACTGTCCTTCCGTAGCCTGCTGGAGCTCCGCAGGACCATCACACATGGTAAGAGTCGGCTGCTCTGCCAGCCCACTCAGAGCCTGTGATCCTGCTCCAATCCTAACATCCACACACTTGACAAACCAGTGCTGTATGACTGACAGAATTCAACTGGACACTTAAATTAGATAAATGGATTAAACCCTCTTGGGCATATCCACTTTTTGACCATGAAAAACAAATTATTTTCAATGTCAGGGTAACAAGGTAAACAGTGCATTAGTTTCAAAAAAGCATGACAAAAAATTCAGTCAAAACACATCAGTGAGAACGAAGGTTTTTGGTACGTTTCAGTTCCTGTGGTTGTGGAAACAAAATGACAACCCTGACAAAAGGCATCTTTCATGGACGACAGTGATAGACTGACATGAGGTTTTGCAAAAACAAGAAAAAAAGTGCAGTGGCCATGTAGAAGTAGGTGGTATGATCAGAATATGAGTAATTTGATATCATGGCAACAGTATATGTTATTAATAATTGTTTTTGTTGAGCATTTGTTTGAAAATGGCGCAATAAATTAAATGCCTAAAAAACATATTTATACTCCGTCAGAAGATTATTTGAATTGTGGCATTTGAAGTGAGAATATGTCTTTAGAATGATCCCACAATTAGGCTTCTTTTGCATTATTCTGTTATGTAAGCTTTAACGCATATATGCCAATATCATAAACATGGGGTTCTGTTACCCAGGTGCCATAATGCTAGATCTGGATCAAACCACACTCCCTGGCATCGCCCACTTGCTGGTGGAAACCATGATAATCTCGGACCAGATCAGAGAAGAAGACCGAGCCAACGTGCTGCGAGCCCTGCTGCTCAAACACAGGTTAGTGGAGCTCAGAAATCAATAGTCCAATAGTCCAAACAAAGCTCATATTGATCTTCTTTGCTGTGGGCCTTGATGTCAATGTCATTTGTCACAGCTGCCTGTATTGGTTTCCTGCTAAATGAAGTGGTGTGATTACATAACAAATATACTTCATATGACAGCGCACCAGGCTCATGCCACTGGAGGTTTTAATGACATGTTGCTATTGCAGCTGCAGAGACATCAGATACTGAAGGTGTTTAAAGGAATAGTTCACCACAGCATTGTTAATGTTTACTCATTCCTATTAAACTCTATTAAACACAAAAGGAGATGTTAAGCAGAATATCTGAGCTGCTCTTTTACCATGCAAGTTATCTTATTATGGCCCGTCCTCCTACAGAGCTATCTTATGATTTCCGAAGACTTGGAGGATAGTGCACAAGTTACATGGTCTATTTTTGTGGTGCTTTTAATGTACTTTTTTGGAGATTTGCCTTATAAATCACCATGCATTCGACATATTAATTTCATTTCTTACCGTAAAAACATATAATGCTGGGTCAGAATGACATGAGGGTGAGTTTTTGATTTTAGGGAAATTATCACGCTAACTATTTAACTAAGTTAATGCTGTGTAAATGCAATATTTGGTATGGCTCAGACAGCCTCCTTTCTTGAAGGATTTTGAAGTACCATGTGTTTTCTTTGTTAAGCTCAACTCAGCCTCTGGGTCTCGCTCTGAGGTCAGAACCATACACTGAGTACTAACAAAATTAATATCGCATGGCCTCCGCTACAGAAATCTGGGCTGCATTAATAGTTTGAAGCAGTACCTTTTCTAACCACATTTGTATTAATATTACAAAAGATATTCATACAGTAGCTCCAAAAAGTTTTGGGCACTCAAGCCACACTTTAAAATGTGTGAATGTCATTGCATTAGATACATACTATCAAAGTAAGTGGAATCAACAAACAAATGATGCTTTTCTCTGAACTATCTTTAGTTTCCTGATCTATTTTTACAATGACTTTTAATTAACTGATTTTCCTGTGATTTGTAGTGGTTGAAACTTATTTTGTGAATATTTATTGCTTGATGCTTATGCTATATATACTTTTTAGGGATGCACTGAATTTTCGGCCTAATGGCATTTTCGGTGTTCGGTCGAAAGAGAAAAAACATTTTTGTGAAAAGTTCTTTAAAAGTGTCTGGAATGCAATAAAGTAATTTTTAAAGCTGTTTTTAAAGGGGTCATATGCTGTTGCTAAAAAGAACATTATTTGGTGTATTTGGTGTAATGAAATGTGTTTATGCGGTTTAAGATTAAAAAAACACATTATTTTCCACATACTGTACATTATTGTTTCTCCTCTATGCCCCGCCTTTCTGAAACGCGTCGATGTAACAACGTTCGTAGGTTGGGAAGAAGGAGGTGGGAACCGGCGAACGTTCAAACAAAACTTTAATAATAAAATAAACACAAAATAGCACGACAGCCCCTCACGGATTTGCTGCATGGATTAAAAAATAATAGGCTAATAAATAATTCACACAAAATTGCGTTGCAACAAATCCTTTAAATTTTAAGGTATTCAGAACAGAGCAACATAAAAATCAGAAAATATAAGCAGCTATACAAATATAGGACAAAGTTTTACATATATGCCATTATAATTTTTTATTTTTTTTTGTATAGAATTATAAAATAAAACTCAAATTATAATGAGGCCTGTTTTAGGCTTTTCCTTATTTTTATATTTTATACATCCATCAATTATGGTGATGAAAAAAATGACTGGCCATCTCCTCATTGGACATGCCTTTAGAGAGAAATGCAACTTTATGGATTACATAATGAAAGAGTTTCTATTTTCCATTTGAATTATTTCATTTTAAAGTAGTAATTTAAAGCTTTCTATATATTTTTATCATGTCTGTGAGGCAATTCGCTGAGTTACGATTCATCATTGTGAAGCGCTCCTGTTCAAGACCAAGACAGCAGAAAGCGCATCCTGTTTGTTTTATAAAAGCACAACGTTTTGTTGATATTGTGTGTGCACAAATAAAAGTAGACCCTTTACAGTTTAGAATGATGTATTGCTCTTACTTTTATGAGCAAAAATGACAGCGTATTTTAAATTGTTTCCACTGTTAGAAAAAAATGCAAGTAATCGCGCTGGCGCCTCCATGTCCTGCAGAGCGCACTTGAGCTTCCACTCTCCACACAAATGCTTGGATATGCGTCTAACAGCGCACATTTATATAGGTTAAACATTTAAACTAACTTTGTGATATGCTTGAACTGTTTTATATCTATAGATTTTATTTTAGGCAAGTCGTGATGATTTGAGAAGGCTTGATCAAACATAGGCTATGATTAACTCACTGTCTGCCGCTGGCTGCTTGGTCGTTAGAGTGAAAAAAAATTCAGGTCTGAAGGGGTTAAAACAAACTTACATTTAACGAACAAAAAATGCTCCAAACGTTTTTCTAAATTAACTTTATACAAAAACGAAACAAAATATAATCACTTTTCCATTACATACAAAACGGAACTGTTTAAATAGCTGAAATAGTAGTATAAGCTGTTTTGAGAGAAGGGGATAAAAGATGGGCTCGGGTCGGACTCGGGCCGGTAATTCTGATAAGCTGTCGGACACGGGCCGGGCTAGGGCCTATATTTGAGGCCCGTGCAGGGCTCTAATCCACTTAATCCAACGCTGTTTTGTTCTCTGTTGTTTTCATCTGTGAGCATGCTCTTGTGATGTAAAAGAGATGTATTTTACTGTACCATTTTGTTGAGTTTAAAACGTGTGACACGTTCGTTCTGCTCCCACTGACCATTCAGTCAAATAGGCATCTCTTTTCTTCAGTGAGTGCAACAAAAGTTTAAAAACCAGTTCTGCTTTTATATCATTTAAGGGACATTGGAACTGCTCAGAGATGCGTATTTTTGGTCAGCTAGAGGGATTCACTTTGACAGGCTATAAAATATACGCACAGTTAAACGTGATGAAATCAAAAACCAGATTAAACCTCTCTACAGCGTTTCCCATCATCTCACATGCAGTTTGTAATGTGAAAACCTGTCAAATTAGTCATAAATATGTCTTTGTAATGTGGAAAAAAATACATCAATGTGCTCTAAGTTAGGTCATTAGTTACTCAAGTTTTTGGAAATGTTTTCAAACACAATTCAATGTTACACCTTATCTCTTTGTTTTCTTTGTGTGTATAGTTTGGCTGGAGCATAACTAGATCTCAAATGAGGCTTAATGAGTGTGCCGATGTCAAGCGTTGGACACGGTTGCGGTGACGTGTCTAACAAAGCTGGGCAGCCACTCTTTATTCTTCACTTTTTTCAGGACGCATAGAAGCACCCAGTGCAAACCAAAATTAGTGTTTTGTAAAAAACAATAAAGGCATTTATGAATTAATTGGACTGCCTTTGCGGTCGATTTTTAGAGTTCATAATCTGTTTAAATATTCCCTGATGAATGTTGTTTTTCTGTTGTCTTTAGCATTTTTTTTTACTGATTGCTTTGGCACGTGTTTCTTCGAGCGAACAGGGAATGTGGTTTGGTTTTGCAGTTTGGATTCTGATATCCTGCCATGTTGGGTTTTGTGTTTGCTTTGCAAATATCGCAAGCGAAGATGGAAAATTGCCTTTTTGGACATTGATAAGCAAGGAAATTACTGTACGCGTGGAGCTAAATAAACACGAGAGCAGGGATATTTGTCTCACAGAGGAGAACAAATGAACTCGAATAGCTTGACAGATTAAAGAAGTCATAACATTTTCACTATTAAAGACATAGTTCACCCAAAAAGAAAATGAAAATACTGTAATTTATTCACCCTCTTGTCATATGACCAATATTAATTTCTTTCAGTTTAACTTATTATTCATTCTTCTGTTGAAAACAAAAAGTAAATGTTTTTAAAGAATGTCCTGGCTGCTATTTTTTAGTTTAATGAAGGTGAATGACAACATTGTGACAAACAAAACACCATAAAAGTATGAGGATGAATAAATCATGAAAATTATCCCTTTAATGCCTCGTGTTTATAGCCAAAAAAAAAAAGTATTTACTTAATCAGTATTTTCATCTTTCGTCCAAAAAGATGTTAACAGCCATAAAACAAGCTAAATTTACTTAAGAAGAAAAATATGTGAGGTTATAAGATTTGTTTTCAGAGAATATATATTGAATTTTCTTAACCCATTACCCATTAGCAAACTTTTTTTTTTCTTATTTCATGCATAAACCACTCTTTTTATCTCATTTTTGCTGGATGTTTTGCTTATAAAAATCACTCATTGAATCTTTTTCATTATTGTGTGTGTGTGTGTGTGTGTGTGTATATATATATATATATATATAGAGAGAGAGAGA
>NW_015548335.1:29321-29570 GCF_001515605.1 Sinocyclocheilus anshuiensis
TATATATAGAGAGAGAGAGAGAGAGAGAGAGAGAGAATATGTGACCCTGGACCACAAAACCAATCATAAAGATACATTTTTCGAAATTAAGATTTATACATCATCTGAAAGCTGAATAAATAAGCTTTCGATTGATGTATGGTTTGTTAGGATGGACAATATTTGGCCGAGATACAATTATTTGAATATCTGGAATCTGAGGGTGCAAAAAAATCAAAATATTGAGAAAATCGCCTTTAAAGTTGTCCA
>NW_015548335.1:29630-34069 GCF_001515605.1 Sinocyclocheilus anshuiensis
TAATATCCTAATGATTTTTGGCATAAAAGAAAAATGGATAATTTTGACCCATACAATGTTTTTTGGGCTATTGCTAAAAATATACCCCAGCGACTTAAGACTGGTTTTGTGGTCCAGGGTCACATTTATCTTATTTGCCGACTTTTTGTGCATTTAACATTCTGACATGAAAAATTTCTCACCAGATTTATCAATACTTTCTCTTGTTCAGTCACCCCAATGATGAGAAAGAAGGCCTTTTCCATCGGAACCACTCTGTCACCAGTCTGGGCGGCTTCCGTCACAACCACAATCACATTCACGACACCAGCCTGCCCCTGGTGTCCCAGGACCACGAGGAGATGCAGGAGATGCAAGCGGCAGAACATGACAAAGAGGTGTTTGTGACATTATTTGTGAGTTGCTTGCTTCTTGTGCTTCTTGTGTAGAAAGGACTCAGGCTTCTAGATAATTGCCGCCAAGCTTACTGGGCCAGAGGTTGTCACCTGGAGGACACCAACTTTGACTTTTGTGGTAGCCCTTGGTCCCTTCAGGGTGCATTGCTCTGGAGGCCAGCACCCAAGAGATGTGATGTAAATGTTTGGTGGGTTACAACCAGCTCTACTGAGGAAAGAAATAGCTTAGACTAGCCTACAGTGGTTCGCTGGACCTAGTTGACCAAAAATCTGGTCAGGCTGGTTTGTTTTGATCATTTGAGAGGGGTTTGGATACTTGTCAGCTGGGTTGACCAACAAAACTGAAAATCAGCTTGGAAAACCAGCTTAACCAGTTTTAACCAACCTAAGATATCCACTTTCAGGCCCACACAGAATCCGATCACTGTGGAAAGAAATGGAACATTTGTCATTCCCAAAATTCTGTTGCATTGTTTTTTTGTTTTAAATTAAACATGTTGGCTAATTTGATTATGCTCTTAGCTACCAATAAGAGTGTAGCGCTGTACTGAACACATTTTACCCTATTTAAATACATTCTACAGAATCCCACAGGTTTTCAGGTAAAATCAACGAAACTGCAAAAAATGATTTTCTTATTCAGTATTTTGTCTTTTCCACTTCAAATATTTAAAATACATTTATTTGAGAAGCAAAATGACATAAGATATTAAGTTTAGAGATTTTGCTTACAACAAGAAACAATCGGCCAGTTGGGTAAAAAAAATCAACATATTTTTCCATTTGAATTAAGTTGTCTTAGCCCATTGGCGGATATTTTTTCCTGCTTTAAACAAAAACTCACTTAATTCGTATTTCTTTTAGAAAACAAGACTTGTCAAGATATTAAAAAAAAACATAAATTATTTTGCTTAGATGTACAGTATCTTGATTTAGATATTTGCACTGGAAAACAAGACAAAATACTAAGCAAGAAAATATTTTTTTTGCAGTGAAAACACATCTGCACGTTCGGTCTGGGCCTGGTTAGCAGCACTGCTAATGCTTAGATCATGTAAGCTGCTTTGCCACATGTTCAGGATTAAGAGTAATAGTGAGTTTACAGGTGCTTCCAGTTAAAATTTTGATACATTAGCTATGAAACTATGAATGTTCCCCATGGCTAAAAATGTTGGCACATTCGAAAAAGCCCATATAAAAAGTGAAGACGTATTGTGTTAAATTGATTTAAAGTGATTTAACATTCGCTTTTCCACTTTGTCACCTGGATCTGTAGGTTTAGATTTGCGCTCGGTGATACAAAACAGGCACAATGGTTCATTAAAATTCACAAAACGTACTTGCACCCCGTCACCCGAACACATGAGCGAAACAGTCGTGTGGAACAATAAACAATCGGAGCGAGGGCAGCTATGCATGTACTATCTGCCAAAGCTTTTCTGCCACAGCTTGAGGCTGATGTGTGATGTTCATATGGCACTAACTATGTTCTTCTGTCAACAAAAGAAAAACCTCCACCCTGTCCCAGCTGAGGGACACGCTGCCGCCAGATCTATGAAACTCCTGGCAAAGATTCCCAAGGATGCCGAGGCCACTGTGGTCTTAGTGGGTAAGCAAAGTAGCGTTTCGTTCCAGCGTTTGTTGTTTTCAGGTCCAGAGATGATGTTGAGTCATCGCACCAGAGTTTTCCAATAATGTCTCAGTCAGCTAAGCGAAGATGAATGCTTTAGGTTGTGTTTGATTTCTGTCACTGGATCCCTATTTGTGTGGTTTGATTTTTTACCGCAATAAATGTGTTTATAGGGTGTGTGGAGTTCTTAGAGAAGCCTGCGATGGCCTTTGTCCGGCTCAACGAGGCTGTGCTGCTGGAGTCCGTTCTGGAAGTCCCCGTTCCCGTTCGGTTCATCTTTGTGCTGCTGGGCCCCACGCAGACCAACATGGACTATCATGAGATTGGACGCTCCTTCTCCACCCTCATGTCCGATAAGGTTCATCTTACATGCAATATATATCACGGTTTGTAGATTATTAGGGCCAAGTAACAAATATGTGAAGAGACCAATTCTATCTCATAGTTTTCTGCTGTTTAGTCTCTTTTTCAGAAAATTTTGGGGTCAGTTTTTCTGAAATCTTATAACGCAGTGGTTCTCAACCTTTTTGAGCCCAAGGCTGGCCATTGTCCACAACAATATTCGAGGCCCCATGACTTTTCCATTTGTTCGTTAGGTCACACTTTATTTTAAGGTCCAATTCTCGCTATTACCAAACCATTAACTACGACTTTTGCCTCAGTAAACTCCTAATTTGCTGCTTATTAATAGTTAGTAAGGTAGTTGTTAAGTTTAGGTATTGATTAGGATTGGGGATGTAGAATATGGTCGAAAATAATAGTATATTCTTCTGTTTATTTTATAATTTTTGTTTTCAATATTATGTTTCTGGACTATGTGTTTAATATTTAACATGGTATCTCTTTAAGAGAATAGGATGGCGATATTTAGAAGATATAGTATAGTATTTAAGCCTATAGGGGGCATAACTTCCTTTGTGATCCGGTGTGGAAGCTGACACAGATTTTCACCAAACAATGGAATTTATACAGCCAATATGTTATTAATAGGCATGCTAATAAACAACTAATAGTGAGAATTGGTCCCTATACTAAAGTGCTACCGTTCGTTATTTACTTGATTATTCGTTATTTACTAGAGTTTTAAAAAATATTTTTCACTCACAATTTCTACCTGATAAATTATTTCATATTAAAGTAACTTGGCATAAAATATATAAAAATACCCAAGTGGTGGTGCATGTAAATAAGAAATATCTTGATTTTTAGCTGTTGCTTTGTCCTGTGAAAAATATCTCGGCTCATTGGTTGCGAACCACTGTTACAGTGCCAAAAATGGCTCAACATTGTATTTTTGTTTTTGCTTTTTCTTATGATTCACTGGGTCATGGTGTTCAGTTCAGACTCGATCTTTTGCCATTTTGGATTTTAACAAATAATATTTTTACTAACACCTATAAATTTTATCCAATCTTCTCCAGAATAGTGACAGATGATATTGAGACCAAGCCACACAATCTCAGAATGGATTTTTTTTTCTCATTGTTCTGTAAACCTGTAATGAATTGTGGTGGGACTGGCCAACAGGAATGGATGATATACAGTATATCTCTGCAGTGCTTAGGCCAGAGGTGCTCATTCCTGTTACTTTAGATCTACCTTCCTGCAAAGTTCACCAAACACACCTAAACCAGTTAATTAGGTTCTCCAGGAACATAAATGAGCACCCTGGGCTTAGGCAAATTTGGGGGGAAAACTAGAGTATCAGTGCTATCATGTCCTAAGAGTTCGTAGTTCTTGTTTCATTACATAACAAATGAAATCCAAATGTCTTGGCTTGAAATTACACTTCTGGTTTGGAGTCAGTTTGGAGTCACGTTTTGCCTTATTACCTGTCCACCATTTTGAATTTGATTGAAAACAATTTTTCATTGGTACTTCTGCAAATTTTGCCCAATCTTCAAAGTTGGGTCAGATGATCTCCAGACCAAACCACACAAAGGTCACTGAATGGATTTTTGATCTTCTTTCCCATTCTCCAATAAATCTGTAAGGAATTTTATGGCAAAGTCGCAAAGTAAAATGTACGTGTATTTCTCTAATTTGGCAAACTGAAACAAAACTTTGTCGGTATCAGTGGCATTATATCCTAAAAGTGCTTTTAATCAGTTTTATGAAAAAAAAAAAAGTAACTTCAAAATGACCAAAATTATGATTCTGGTTTGCTTATATTCTTCCATTCTAAGTTGTCAAGTTTCAACTTATGACCTTAATTTAATTTAATTTAATTTAATTTAATTTAATTTAATTTAATTTAATTTAATTTAATTTAATTTAATTTAATTTAATTTAATTTAATTTAATTTAATTTAATTTAATTTAATTTAATTTAATTTAATTTAATTTAATTTAATTTAATTTAATTTAATTTAATTTAATTTAATTTAATTTAATTTAATTTAATTTAATTTAAT
>NW_015548335.1:35503-62706 GCF_001515605.1 Sinocyclocheilus anshuiensis
TAATATCCTAATGATTTTTGGCATAAAAGAAAAATGGATAATTTTGACCCATACAATGTTTTTTGGGCTATTGCTAAAAATATACCCCAGCGACTTAAGACTGGTTTTGTGGTCCAGGGTCACATTTATCTTATTTGCCGACTTTTTGTGCATTTAACATTCTGACATGAAAAATTTCTCACCAGATTTATCAATACTTTCTCTTGTTCAGTCACCCCAATGATGAGAAAGAAGGCCTTTTCCATCGGAACCACTCTGTCACCAGTCTGGGCGGCTTCCGTCACAACCACAATCACATTCACGACACCAGCCTGCCCCTGGTGTCCCAGGACCACGAGGAGATGCACGACAGCAAAGCGGCAGAACATGACAAAGAGGTGTTTGTGACATTATTTGTGAGTTGCTTGCTTCTTGTGTGCATGTCGTAGAAAGGACTCAGGCTTCTAGATAATTGCCGCCAAGCTTACTGGGCCAGAGGTTGTCACCTGGAGGACACCAACTTTGACTTTTGTGGTAGCCCTTGGTCCCTTCAGGGTGCATTGCTCTGGAGGCCAGCACCCAAGAGATGTGATGTAAATGTTTGGTGGGTTACAACCAGCTCTACTGAGGAAAGAAATAGCTTAGACTAGCCTACAGTGGTTCGCTGGACCTAGTTGACCAAAAATCTGGTCAGGCTGGTTTGTTTTGATCATTTGAGAGGGGTTTGGATACTTGTCAGCTGGGTTGACCAACAAAACTGAAAATCAGCTTGGAAAACCAGCTTAACCAGTTTTAACCAACCTAAGATATCCACTTTCAGGCCCACACAGAATCCGATCACTGTGGAAAGAAATGGAACATTTGTCATTCCCAAAATTCTGTTGCATTGTTTTTTTGTTTTAAATTAAACATGTTGGCTAATTTGATTATGCTCTTAGCTACCAATAAGAGTGTAGCGCTGTACTGAACACATTTTACCCTATTTAAATACATTCTACAGAATCCCACAGGTTTTCAGGTAAAATCAACGAAACTGCAAAAAATGATTTTCTTATTCAGTATTTTGTCTTTTCCACTTCAAATATTTAAAATACATTTATTTGAGAAGCAAAATGACATAAGATATTAAGTTTAGAGATTTTGCTTACAACAAGAAACAATCGGCCAGTTGGGTAAAAAAAATCAACATATTTTTCCATTTGAATTAAGTTGTCTTAGCCCATTGGCGGATATTTTTTCCTGCTTTAAACAAAAACTCACTTAATTCGTATTTCTTTTAGAAAACAAGACTTGTCAAGATATTAAAAAAAAACATAAATTATTTTGCTTAGATGTACAGTATCTTGATTTAGATATTTGCACTGGAAAACAAGACAAAATACTAAGCAAGAAAATATTTTTTTTGCAGTGAAAACACATCTGCACGTTCGGTCTGGGCCTGGTTAGCAGCACTGCTAATGCTTAGATCATGTAAGCTGCTTTGCCACATGTTCAGGATTAAGAGTAATAGTGAGTTTACAGGTGCTTCCAGTTAAAATTTTGATACATTAGCTATGAAACTATGAATGTTCCCCATGGCTAAAAATGTTGGCACATTCGAAAAAGCCCATATAAAAAGTGAAGACGTATTGTGTTAAATTGATTTAAAGTGATTTAACATTCGCTTTTCCACTTTGTCACCTGGATCTGTAGGTTTAGATTTGCGCTCGGTGATACAAAACAGGCACAATGGTTCATTAAAATTCACAAAACGTACTTGCACCCCGTCACCCGAACACATGAGCGAAACAGTCGTGTGGAACAATAAACAATCGGAGCGAGGGCAGCTATGCATGTACTATCTGCCAAAGCTTTTCTGCCACAGCTTGAGGCTGATGTGTGATGTTCATATGGCACTAACTATGTTCTTCTGTCAACAAAAGAAAAACCTCCACCCTGTCCCAGCTGAGGGACACGCTGCCGCCAGATCTATGAAACTCCTGGCAAAGATTCCCAAGGATGCCGAGGCCACTGTGGTCTTAGTGGGTAAGCAAAGTAGCGTTTCGTTCCAGCGTTTGTTGTTTTCAGGTCCAGAGATGATGTTGAGTCATCGCACCAGAGTTTTCCAATAATGTCTCAGTCAGCTAAGCGAAGATGAATGCTTTAGGTTGTGTTTGATTTCTGTCACTGGATCCCTATTTGTGTGGTTTGATTTTTTACCGCAATAAATGTGTTTATAGGGTGTGTGGAGTTCTTAGAGAAGCCTGCGATGGCCTTTGTCCGGCTCAACGAGGCTGTGCTGCTGGAGTCCGTTCTGGAAGTCCCCGTTCCCGTTCGGTTCATCTTTGTGCTGCTGGGCCCCACGCAGACCAACATGGACTATCATGAGATTGGACGCTCCTTCTCCACCCTCATGTCCGATAAGGTTCATCTTACATGCAATATATATCACGGTTTGTAGATTATTAGGGCCAAGTAACAAATATGTGAAGAGACCAATTCTATCTCATAGTTTTCTGCTGTTTAGTCTCTTTTTCAGAAAATTTTGGGGTCAGTTTTTCTGAAATCTTATAACGCAGTGGTTCTCAACCTTTTTGAGCCCAAGGCTGGCCATTGTCCACAACAATATTCGAGGCCCCATGACTTTTCCATTTGTTCGTTAGGTCACACTTTATTTTAAGGTCCAATTCTCGCTATTACCAAACCATTAACTACGACTTTTGCCTCAGTAAACTCCTAATTTGCTGCTTATTAATAGTTAGTAAGGTAGTTGTTAAGTTTAGGTATTGATTAGGATTGGGGATGTAGAATATGGTCGAAAATAATAGTATATTCTTCTGTTTATTTTATAATTTTTGTTTTCAATATTATGTTTCTGGACTATGTGTTTAATATTTAACATGGTATCTCTTTAAGAGAATAGGATGGCGATATTTAGAAGATATAGTATAGTATTTAAGCCTATAGGGGGCATAACTTCCTTTGTGATCCGGTGTGGAAGCTGACACAGATTTTCACCAAACAATGGAATTTATACAGCCAATATGTTATTAATAGGCATGCTAATAAACAACTAATAGTGAGAATTGGTCCCTATACTAAAGTGCTACCGTTCGTTATTTACTTGATTATTCGTTATTTACTAGAGTTTTAAAAAATATTTTTCACTCACAATTTCTACCTGATAAATTATTTCATATTAAAGTAACTTGGCATAAAATATATAAAAATACCCAAGTGGTGGTGCATGTAAATAAGAAATATCTTGATTTTTAGCTGTTGCTTTGTCCTGTGAAAAATATCTCGGCTCATTGGTTGCGAACCACTGTTACAGTGCCAAAAATGGCTCAACATTGTATTTTTGTTTTTGCTTTTTCTTATGATTCACTGGGTCATGGTGTTCAGTTCAGACTCGATCTTTTGCCATTTTGGATTTTAACAAATAATATTTTTACTAACACCTATAAATTTTATCCAATCTTCTCCAGAATAGTGACAGATGATATTGAGACCAAGCCACACAATCTCAGAATGGATTTTTTTTTCTCATTGTTCTGTAAACCTGTAATGAATTGTGGTGGGACTGGCCAACAGGAATGGATGATATACAGTATATCTCTGCAGTGCTTAGGCCAGAGGTGCTCATTCCTGTTACTTTAGATCTACCTTCCTGCAAAGTTCACCAAACACACCTAAACCAGTTAATTAGGTTCTCCAGGAACATAAATGAGCACCCTGGGCTTAGGCAAATTTGGGGGGAAAACTAGAGTATCAGTGCTATCATGTCCTAAGAGTTCGTAGTTCTTGTTTCATTACATAACAAATGAAATCCAAATGTCTTGGCTTGAAATTACACTTCTGGTTTGGAGTCAGTTTGGAGTCACGTTTTGCCTTATTACCTGTCCACCATTTTGAATTTGATTGAAAACAATTTTTCATTGGTACTTCTGCAAATTTTGCCCAATCTTCAAAGTTGGGTCAGATGATCTCCAGACCAAACCACACAAAGGTCACTGAATGGATTTTTGATCTTCTTTCCCATTCTCCAATAAATCTGTAAGGAATTTTATGGCAAAGTCGCAAAGTAAAATGTACGTGTATTTCTCTAATTTGGCAAACTGAAACAAAACTTTGTCGGTATCAGTGGCATTATATCCTAAAAGTGCTTTTAATCAGTTTTATGAAAAAAAAAAAAGTAACTTCAAAATGACCAAAATTATGATTCTGGTTTGCTTATATTCTTCCATTCTAAGTTGTCAAGTTTCAACTTATGACCTTAATTTAATTTAATTTAATTTAATTTAATTTAATTTAATTTAATTTAATTTAATATGTACATTTTTGAGAAGATTGGACATAATGAGTTCAGATTATCTTTAGACCAAGTCTTCAGACCAAGTTTTATTTTCAACCCCGTTCTACAAATTTGATGACTGTGCTAAAAAATAGGAAGTAAGACTTTGTCTTGGCTTAGCTGTTGAATATTGATATGATGAGAAGTTTCAGGACTGCAACCTACTGGTCAAAAGTTGTTAAAATTATAAATTGACTAGTGACCTAAACCACTCAGGTTCACTGTTTTTCTGACCTTCCACAGAACTTCCACGAGGTAGTGTACTTTGCTGATGATCGACAGGACCTGCTTAATGGCATCAACGAGTTCTTAGACTGCAGTATTGTAATTCCACCATCAGACGTTGAGGGAAAAGACCTGCTGAAGACCGTGGCCTCCTTCCAGAAACAGATGCTACGTAAGCGCAAGGAGAGGGAGCTAAAGAAATGCGGCAGTATTGTGACAGGAGCTGAGCAGGAGACCAAAGGTGGAATACCTACTGCATTTGTGATCACATTTTCAAGTTTGTCTGTTCGTTTAATGTTGACCTGTTCTGTTTGTGTTGTAGATGTAAGTACGGATGAACAGGAGGAGGAGGATCAGTTTGATGTTGATCCTCTCAAGCGCTCTGGTATTCCCTTTGGGGGTCTGATTCACGATATTCGCCGCCGTTATCCACGCTACATAAGCGACCTGAAGGATGCCATGGACACACAATGTATTGCTGCTGTCATTTTCATTTATTTTGCTGCTCTTTCGCCCACTATCACCTTTGGAGGTTTATTAGGCAAGTGAGACAATGAGACAATTATCTTTGATAGTGGAGTCTGTTTAATATACAAGCCCATTCCACCACATTAGAAAAAAAGCATGCTTTGGTAAATCATAATAATAAAAAGTCAGAATTATGACGTAAAAAGTTGAAATTATGACATTTATAAAAAGTCGAAATTGACAAAGTCGTTATGAGATAAAGGTTCATAATTATAACATAGTGGCCCGGTTTCACAGACAGGGCTTAGACTAAACCAGGATTAGGCCATAGTTCAATTACGACATTTAAGTAATTTTTATAAACGTGCTTAGAAAAAACATTACTGGTGTGCATTTTGAGACAAAACAAAGGCACTGATATATTTTAAGATCAGTCAGTGCAAGTTTCTTTCAGTTGAACCAGCTCAGAATTACATTTTAGTCTGGGACTAGGCTTAAGCCTTGTCTGTGAAACCGGGGGAGTATGTCATAATTTTGACTTTTTATATCATAAATATGAATTGGCTTGTCAGTTGTTACTTTTTATCTCATACTTAGGGATATACATACATTTGAAACGCTAAAGGACTTGGTGTCATAATTTGACATTTTATGTCATAATTATGAGATAAAATGTCATGATGAGCTTTACTTTTTTCATAATTTTGACGTCTCGTAATATTTTGTCCCTTTTAAATAGTAACTCTGACTTTGTTATAATTGACTAATCTCATAATAATTTTTTTGTCATCATTTTGACTTGCTATAATTGACAATTTTGATCTCATAATGTTGTTTTTTTAATAATTTCTCTTATTTTCATGACATAAAAAGTCATAATTATACATTTAATGATTTTAGTTCTTAGAAGTATGACTATTTCCACTATTTCTGTCATGATTATGATTTACCAAAGCATGATTTTTTTTTTCGTAGGTGACGGAAATGAGCTTCCATAGTATATTTTCATACTTTATGTTCCCGTTTATTTAGGTGAGAAGACACAAGGCATGATGGGGGTCTCTGAGCTCATCATCTCCACGGCGACAGTGGGAGTGCTGTTCTCCCTGCTAGCAGGACAGCCTTTGCTCATAATTGGCTTCTCTGGACCACTTTTGGTCTTTGAGGAGGCTTTTTATAAGGTACTTTTTGTCTTTATGTTTCAACCATTATGAAGAAAAGGAGGTACTTTCATTACATTAACATCTATCTTCCTGTTCCTCTCTTTTCCATCTGCTGTCTTCCCTGTCGCCCCTTCTTTGTTTCTGCCTCATTTTCAGTTCTGCCAGGCGCAGGGCTTCGAATATCTCACAGGCCGAGTGTGGATCGGGTTCTGGCTCATCTTCATTGTCCTAGTGATCGTGGCAGCTGAGGGAAGCTTCCTCGTGCGATACATCTCTCCATTCACCCAGGAGATCTTTGCATTTCTCATCTCTCTCATCTTCATCTATGAAACCTTCTCTAAGCTAATTAAGGTACGTCACCAATACCAGCAGGTGCAAGTTCTGCTCTGAAATCTAGTGATCTGCCTAACTACACAGCATTTTAAGGTATCAAAGATGTGCTTCAGATGCGTAGGATGTTTTAAGAGGAAGGTATCTTCTTTTTGCCAAATTTAAAGGCAGCATTGCATGTGCTGAGACTATTTTATAATTATGACTTTCTATGTCATGAAAATAAGAGAAGTATAAAACTAAGGCGAATAAGAAAATGCATTGATTATCAAAAAGTGTCAATTAAAATATGTAGGTATTTTGAGTAAAATAATTAATAGTTTAAAAATAGTTAAACTTCTTAAAATAATAGTTGAAATAAAATCATTTTAATAAACAGCACACAAATATAAATAAAATAGTCAATTTTGATTAGATTTAAATATATAAATCTAATGTATTTGTGTTCTGTTTATTATAAAGAAGGTAATATTTTTTGGCTATATTTTAACTGTTGTTCTGAGTATTTTATTTGAATTTTAAAACATAAATCTAATTAAAATGGACTATTTGACTCAACATTTAAAAAGAAGGTAATTATATTTTAACTGTTATTATAACTAATTGAATATTATTTAAAAATGTAACATAATTAAAAATTGTTAAAAAATAAATAGATGTAATTAATTTACCCAATGTATGTGTAGTTTTATGCTTATTAAAATATTTTTCTTCAGGTGTTTCAAGAGCACCCTCTGATGAAGAGCTACCCTACAGCTCCTGTACTGCCTGCCTTCAAACCCATAGACCCTCAAGGGCATAGTGTGATTGGGGAACCCATCCTCAACCAGCCCAACACAGCCCTGCTGTCCTTAGTGCTCATGATGGGAACCTTCTTTGTGGCCTTCTTTCTGCGAAAATTTCGTAACAGCAGATTCCTTGGTGGAAAGGTTTGTAGTGTGGTGTTATTTTGTCAGCACAGTGAAATATCCTTTGCTTAATCAGCATTTTGTCTTGTTTTCCAGTAAAATGTAATCATTAAAATAAATAAATGTACACTGAACAAAATTATAAACGCAACACTTTTGTTTTTGCCCCCATTTTTCATGAGCTGAACTCAAAGATCTAAGACAAAATAATCAAGAGAAGCAAACCACTTTGTCATCATTTTTTTTCTTGAAAAACTCCATATCAAGATTTTCTTTGAATTATATCTTACTTTTCGGTCAGTTTCTCTCACAAAGCTATTACACTAGTCAACATTTGAAGTGAATCAAAACCTTTTGGTAAAAAGAAAACCAAAAAACCTAAAACCAAAATGCATTCTTGTCTTAGGACAACTTTAATGAACTTTTTTTATCCACTTCAAATGTTCACCACTGTATATAGCTTTATTTAAGTGTACTTTAAAGGGTTAGTTCACCCAAAAATGAAAATTAGCTTGTGTTTTACTTACCCTCGAAGCATCCTAGGTGTATATGACTTTCTTCTTTCAGACGAATCCGTTTGGAGTTATATTAAAAATAGTCTTTGATCTTTCAAGCTGTTTAATGGCACTCAGCGGGTGTTGCAGTTGAACAGTCCACAAGTCGTCAAATAAAGCTCGCGCATTCATAATAATAAAACATGCCGCAGACAGCTCCGGGGGATGAATAAAGGCCCCCTGTAGCGAATCCATGAGTTTTTGTAAGAAAAATATCCATATTTCAAACGTAATAAACACTTTTCTCTCTATAGGTTCGCTTTCGCATGTTACTAACGTTTATAATTCATTAATAAATGGTTCACAGGTGTTCACTTTAAATTAAGGTTCACTTTCACAGGTTACTAACATTTATAGATAATTAATAAATGGTTCACAGGTGTTCACTTTACATTAAGGTTCACTTTTGAAAGTTATTAACGTTTATAGCTCATTAATAAATGGTTCACAGATGTTCCTTTACATTAAGGTTCACTTTTACAGGTTATTAACGTTTATAGCTCATTAATAAATGATTCACAGGTGTTCACTTTACATTAAGGTTCACTTTCACAGGTTATTAACGTTTATAGCTCATTAATAAATGGTTCACAGGTGTTCACTTTACATTAAGGTTCACTTTCACAGGTTATTAACGTTTATAGCTCATTAATAAATGGTTCACAGGTGTTCACTTTACATTAAGGTTCACTTTCACAGGTTATTAACGTTTATAGCTCATTAATAAATGGTTCACAGATGTTCACTTTACATTAAGGTTCACGTTTGCAGGTCATTAACGTTTATAGCTCATTAATAAATGGTTCACAGGTGTTCACTTTACAGTAAGGTTCACTTTCACAGGTTACTAACGTTTATAGATCATTAATAAATGGTTCACATGTGATCACGTTACATTAAGGTTCATTTTTAGACGTTATTAACGTTTATAATTCATTAATAACTGGTTCACAGATGTTCACTTTACATTAAGGTTCACGTTCACACGTTATTCACGTTTATAAATCATTAATAAATGACTCATTACATTAAGGTTCACAGGTAATATTGGAATTACTCATGCATTTATAACTGCTTATCAATGATTTATAATGCATTTGTAAGCGAGTTATTAGTCATTTATTAACACCTTTATAAACCTTTTATTAAGGGAACCTTAATGTAAAGTGTTACCCTTAACTTTTTAAAACTTAACATATTAAACGTTAAATTTTTTGATGTACTAAAAAAGTTACCATTAAATAAAATAAAAAAATATACCATCTTTATGTTGTTTGTACAGCTGTTTGAAGATTTAATGTGAAAATATATTTATGATTACAAAATCTAATGTTAGGTGCGATTAATTGTGATTAATTACCTAAAAAGTGTGATTTTTTTTTTAAACATTTGACCATACTAATATACTAACCATATTAATACTGATCGTACAAATATATAAAAATATAATCGCCATATAATTGTTATAAAAATAAAAAAAACACTTAAAAGCCACAGTTTTTGTAATCAGTTGATTTTTTTTATTGATTTAATTTAAATGTTATTAAATCAACATTTCTCTACCTATCTTTTATAGGGGTTTTTTTTCTTCTTTTTTTTTTGGGAGAATCAGTTTTGTTTCTCAAATAAATTCATTTCAATTTAATGATGTTTTTCCTGGAAATCAACAAAATTACTGATTGCAAACATAATTTTTTGTTGTTGCTATGTTAGGATTCCTTGTGAGCAAACATTTTGAGCTGATTAAAAAGTTTGGCATCCTCTGTTTGTGTGTGTATCATCTGTTATCATCAAAGGCCAGACGAATCATTGGTGATTTCGGGATTCCTATCTCTATACTCATCTCCGTGCTGGTGGACTGCATCATCCCTGAGACATACACACAGGTAACCACACTGTTAAACTGTCATGTGCAGTATGTATACTACCACAAAGAAGCTCCTCTCCCAGCGTGCTCTTCTTATTAAGCACTGGCCTGTAATTGGAGCCAGGTTTCTTCCGAGTCTGTATTACAGTGTGGTAGGTTTGGCAGAGCACTGTAACCAATGAATCCTTGTGTTACGAGCGCTTGTGTTTTTTGTGGTTGCAGAAGCTGAACGTCCCTTCTGGTTTCTCGGTCACATCTCCGGACAAACGGAGCTGGTTTATCAGCCCCTTTGGAGATAAACAGCCTTTCCCTGTTTGGATGATGGGGGCCTCAGTGATCCCGGCCCTGCTGGTTTTTATCCTCATATTCATGGAGACTCAAATCACCACGTGAGTAAGCTGACAGATCCTTCGAGAGACATTCTGTCTAAGCTCAGATGGAAATGCAATACAATTACAATGCTTTTGTGGCTCATTGCATCAAGTTCGTCCTGTCTGCAGCTTGATAGTAAGCAAGAAGGAGCGACATTTGGTCAAGGGTTCTGGCTTTCATCTGGACCTGCTTCTGATAGTGACTTTAGGAGCTATCTGCCCGCTCTTCGGTCTGCCCTGGCTGACTGCCGCCACTGTGCGCTCGGTGACTCACGTGAATGCACTGACAGTCATGAGCAAAGCCATTGCCCCTGGAGAGAAGCCCATGATCCATGAAGTTAAAGAGCAGAGGGTGACAGGGATGTGTGTGTCTATCCTAGTGGGTAAGGAACACTAAAACACAATTGTGTAGAACCGTGTTAATTCACCTGTGACTACAAATTCTATATAAACTTCCTGTGATGCAAAGCTGAATTTTCAGCATCATTGCTCCAGTCTTCAGTGTCATATGATCCTTCAAAAATCATTGTAATATGCTGACTTGCTGCTCAAAAAAAAAAAATAAATAAAATCGTATTTTTAATCCAGGATTGTTTGATAAATAAAAAGTTCAAAAGAACAGCATTTGTTTGAAATATATATTTTTGTAAACTCTTTACTGTCCTTTTTAATCAATTTAATCCTCGCTGAATAAAATTATTAATTTCTTAAAAAAATAAAAATAAATTACTGACCTCAAACCAGTGTGTGCTGCATTCACTTTCAGTCAGTATCACTATAATCACAAGACTGTTATGATATCAATGTTTATAACAGCAAAGAGATTTCATGTTTGAGTTTGATGACAATATAATATTTAATCACATTAATTTACACATTAATTTAAATCACATTAACTGGGTAGCATCAGCTGTAATAAAAAGGGCATCAAATGGCAAAGAGTTTAGAAGTAATTAACTACCTTTAGCTGTTAAGGCTGCTGCCATTTGATTTGTTTTTATATGACGTCAAAACAGCCAAAAGGGAAAAGTCAGAGCTTGCAGTTGCAATTATGAATTTGACAGAAGTTTTTACTACTCCAAAACCTGCAATTACAATGAACACACCAGAAATGTGTTGCGTTACTTGATAATCGTGAACTTCCTACATAAAAAAAAAAAAAAAGTACTTAACATAGGTTGGCATACCATGATTTCACTATGGTTAAAGGTATAGTTCACTTAAAAATGAATATTCTGTCATCATTTACTCACCCTCAAGTTGTTCAAAACCTGTCTGAGTTTCTTTCTGCTGCTTAACACAAAATAAGATATTTTTACCAAAGTGGGTAACCAAACAGTTTTTGGTCCCTGTTGACTTTCATAGTATTTTTTTATTTTCTTACTTTGGAAGTCAGTAGAATATAATTCTTCTGGTTCGGAACAACTTGAGGGTGAGTAAAAGACAGAATTGACATTGTTGGGTGAACTATCCCTTTAAGAGGGGGTTTTCGTACTCAGCCTCATGTTGTGCATAAGAACATGATAGTAAAACCATGGTAAACTTACTGTAATGCATGGTTTGAGTGGCTTATTGCTGTATTAACAACATCTGTTTTATATTTCAGACCACTCAAGTTTCCTTGTTGACATTAATATTTTTCAGAGAATACTATTCAATTAAATTAGGTAGAAAAACTTTCCTGATTCTGTCAATCCCATCACCTCTGTGCAGGGTTGTCTATAGTGATGACAGATGTGCTGCGTCATATTCCTCTGGCTGTGCTGTTTGGGATATTCCTGTACATGGGCGTCACGTCTCTTACTGGTATCCAGCTTTATGAGCGAATCACACTCATGGTCACACCTGCTAAACATCACCCTGACCACATCTATGTTACCAAGGTAAGCACTTTTTCCTGAGACTCTGAGGTAGTAGTGATGTTATTTACAAACGCAGTGCTGACAGCTTATTATATGTGTTTGTGTTTGATTTCCACACGGTAGATTCTACAAGTTTGTACTAAATTTACATCTGGATTCTGTTTGAAAGCTTTCGAAGCACCCACAAGGTGGCACACAATTCACCATTTCATTTCGCACTTATTAACACAACCCTAAAAATGAAAACTACTAACCACATTTGACAAATTTGAACACTGTGTATTGTTCAAAAGTCTGAGACTACATTGGAAATCAAGTATTGAAAATCTAATTTATAACTTGAAATCAACAAAGTATTGAAACAAAGAAATCAAACAAATAGGAACTATTTGCACCATTTCTAGGAGACTTATGAAATAAGCAAAGTTGTGCCTGACAATATACAAAAATAATACATATTACATTTAAAAAAGGCAAAATAGAAGCTTTTCACTAGACCTTGTTATAATTCTAGGCATGATTTGTTTCACATACAGGTGAAGACATGGCGTATGAACATGTTTACCATCATTCAGTTGCTGTGTATCGCCCTGCTGTGGGTGGTGAAGTCGACAGTAGCCTCTCTGGCCTTTCCCTTCATCCTAATCATGACCGTACCTCTGCGTAGACTCATCCTGACCAGGATCTTTGAGGAGAGAGAGCTTGCAGCGGTGAGTTCATCAGTCAGCTGAGAAAATCCACCTGGTGTTGATTTCATTTTAAAATGTCGTTTTTGTTCTTGCAGTTGGATACTGATGAGGATTCGCCCAATTTTGATGAAGATGGACGGGATGAGTACAACGAGATTCACATGCTTGTCTAGTCACACGGCTCGCCTCTTCTTCACTGACCAATCGAATGCAGGTCTCTGGATAATGGGAAAGATGTACGGAATGGGAAGAACGCCGATGCACTGCCCTCTTTCAGAATTATTTCACGTGTACTTTAAAATTTTCTAAACCTCCGTTCTAAAAAGAACCACAGATAATGTTCTGGATACTATTTTCCTTTTTCTTCAAAATGTGGCCTACATGTTTGTCTGCTGCTGCCCAGTGACCTTTGAATATGAGATTAGATACAACCCGTGCACCTTAGACCTCCCAAAGTGCAATGATGGTGAGACTAATCCAATAGGTTGGTTCTTACACCTCCTATTCACCCCATCCCAATGCACTGCACCCATGCAGTCCAGACCTACTGCCTGTAGATCTTAGTTGCCTTGTACTTTACTGTAGGCACTGACCACAGAGTCTGAATATTACAGTAGCACGACCTCTCAGTGCCCTTAGAGTGGTCGGTTCCTTTGCTGTGCTTGAAAACAGTAGTGCAGTCCCTTTAGACGTACTTTATGCAGTAGTGATATTATTTTGATCGATGTATGCAGTAGTTACAATACATTTAAAGGTGCTATAAGTGATTTTTAAAAAATGGAATAGCATGCAGAAAATATCCCTGCTTCCTGACAGATGTCACTCTCAGACTGTCAGTCATTTTGAATTCTTTGGCTTGTGGGGGTTAGCGAAACAGCTAACATTGCTTACAGCACCTTTAATAGGAAAAAAAAACATTACCTAGCTCGTGATTTCCTTTCCAAACAGATTCACTGCTAAAAGTGTATTTTATTTTATTTTATTATTTTATTTTTTTCTTTCTTTCTTTTGTTTCCATCAGAAGTTGTTGTTTAGCTCTCAGTACATAGTTTCATTCCAAACAAATTTGCATTCAAAGTGTATTTTATTTAAATTATTATTATTTTTTTTTTAATCAGTGAATTTATTTTTATTAATTATCATCTAATTTTGTTTTGGTTTATTTGCCTTGAAGATTCCCATTTTTCTTTTTCTTTGAGCAGCTCAGCTTTTCTTGCTATATATAAATTTAGCATTTAGAATGTATATAGGTTTTAATGCCCAACTATGTTGCTGTTATATATATTAGTGCGTTTGTGTGCGCATTTTCAATATTACCCTTTTCAAATAACTAATTCCATTCCTTATGCTGTTATACTGCAGTGTATTCGGGAACAGTTCAACTGAAATAGGTTAAAGCCATAGAAACTTGGATTTGGTTGATTGCATAAATGCTAACAATGCTATTTCCAAAGGCTGTCAAACTGCCAGTGACTGAGAGACTTTGGCTTCGATGAAACATGCTGCCAAATTGTTAGTCAGGTTCATGGAGAGTAGCGACAAACTTTAGCTATTTTAAAAGGAAGTACATGACCTTTTAAAATCTTTGCTAAGCCAACAAATCCACGTTTCCCTTGCCTTCAAAGGCAATGTGTATTAATATTTTCTATATTAAAAAATATTTATTCCAAACCCAACTTCATATGCAACAACATTAAAAACATTGCTCTGTTTGAGCATCCTAATCAACCTGACAAGATCAGCCAATGAGTTGAGTTTGGGGCGGAACTAGCAGTTTGACCGACCAATAGGAGATGTGGAGGAACTTTCAGGTAACCTGTTTGCAATTCCATTTGGAGAAAAAAATAAATGACACACTTCACCTTTAACATCTTCATCTCTATCCCTTTGCGAACAAAACAGCCTCATACGGACCTGAAAACAGGACGAATCGTTCCATTACACTCATGTTTTGAGTTCGGACAATTACCTTTAGAGAAAGCTGCCCTTTGGACTGTAAATATCGTGCCGTCCATGCGTGTATTTAATTTGTTTATGCGTAATACAGACTCCTTGGCCTAGTCACGCTAGACTAGCTCATTTCATCACAAACACATATTCCACATGTGTTTCTTTTTGCTCCTCGTTTCCCCAGTTTTTAGTGTGAAAACAAGAGGAAATTGTGCAATAAAGAAATATCTCTCTTGCAGTGCTGTGCTACTCTGAATAGATATGTTTAGTTTCTTGGAAAGCACAAGCCTAAGTGCTGCTCTCGAGCCTAAGAGCAGTAAGTGGAGATCTTTGGTTGTGAATGGCAGGTCTTTAAAGCACTTAATGTGAAGCCACACATCAGACGTGTTTTACCATGTAACCTTAGTTGAGCCATCGGATAGCTCTGTGCGAATGCCAAAAGGGTAGAACGTTGGTTTTTAATTTTTCCCCCTCAGCATTTATCAATTGGGATGCAGCTGAGAGATGAAATTGGATGAGGACAAGCTGGCTGTAATGCTTTAGAATCAGATTCCCAGTGTTTGAAGCCTTTGGCAGGCTCATCGCATGGTAAGCAACAGATCTTAGCTTCAGCAACAAATGTTAGCTTCCCAAAGTCAAATGTTATTGCTTAGAAGTGGCTCTTTTCGTAGCTCAGGAGATTTGTTGGAGTTCTCAGTGAGGTTTCATGGAAAAATGGCATTTGGGTTTGACTTATATCTGATGAAACAGGATTTTTAATAAGACAAATTGAAGGGTCGGACTTGAATTTATTTAACATTTAATTGGAATGTGAAAAGTGAGTGTTAAATGCCAAAATGGTGACAGGTGATGAAGGGGCGGGGCTAAAATGTAAGAGCACTTAATGATGTCGGCAGAAAACATAATTTTTGTCTGAATAATGTGCACCAAAGCCAGGATTGTTCATTAATGAAGTAAGTAGGATTAATTTTGAATTTGGTCTTCAAAAGAACTGATGGAAAATGTGGAGCAATTTCCTCCATTTTTTTCTCCATTTATTCTCATTGCCAATCATGCTTGAGAAAAGATAATATGGAGATATTCAAGAAATATTCAGTGTGATTTTTCTTCCCTGTTGGGTTAAAAATTAAGCTCCTCTGGCACTTTTAGAGCTGTTGTCTGCTTGGGGTTACTAGTTTCTTATATATATTGAAGACATTTGTTGCTTTATAGACGGTCTGAAGTTTATTGCACTGCCATTGCTGTTCAAACTGCCGTAACATGATCTCTGCAGGCTTGCTTTGGTTTTTCTGAGTAAATACAATCCAAGCAACAGAAAGGAGCATAAAAGAGACTTGTTTTCAGGTTTTGAATTTGTCAATCTTTATCTTCCACTGTGAATTAGCACTAACGCTAAGTTGCACAGATCTGTCTATTGCACTATTTACATAATTGGTTTGATCCATGGATTGTGAACATACAGGCCCAACTTTGTAGCGGTGTCACATTTGAGATCCCAAGCAGTGAAGTTTTGGACGCACCTTATTGTATTTGTTGGTTTTCGTACAAATTTTTGTCTTTGGAAGCCTTAAACCAATTTTGAGCTTGTCAGACTCTTTAGCAAGACTCTAGTTGATTGGTCGCCATCTTGGATTTTTAATAAATTGTGCTGCTCCTCTTACAAATTTCATCCAGTCAATTCATAGGCTACGTTCACACTGCAGCCTTAGTGCTCAATTCCGCTATTTTTTTCAGATTCGATTTTTTTTGTGTGGCTGTTCACATTGTTGTTTTAAATGTGGCCAATATCAGTTTTACAGTGTGAACAGATCATGGTTCTGAACTGACCCGCATGCGCAAAAGAGCAATACGAACAGGGTTTCCAGGTTTACACAACAGAATCCGCCCAATTGCTTCTCAAAACTAGTCCAAAACTAACTCAACCATGTTCAGGGGGATAAATATCACGTTAGTGGGGTCGCGTCGACCCACGAAGTTGAAAAACATCCCGCGGCAACAGTGAAAAAAGTAGCCAAATTCCGTGGGGAAACTGTGGATTTGGCATCACTTGCGCAGCGCGCTGTCATACAGAAGTAAACACGGAGGAGTTTTATAAAGTAAGCGATTATGCATTTTATTTATAGTGTGATCTGCTGCTGAATCAAGCAAAATTTAATTTTGTCAATACAGGCAATATGAAAAATAAAGACAAGGATGTGACAAAAAACAGTAGAGTTTTGAAGCTTTTATGATACGAGCCCTCATGTTTTGTTTGTATATAGAGTTGTCACTGTAATTCTTATGAGTTCTGACACATTACACTTCCACTGATTACCTTTCGCAACTGTCTTGATAATTTTGGGTTTGTAAAATCATTGAAGTGTCTCCCGTCAGAGTGGAATTATGGCCCTGTCCCAAATTGCACCCTAAAACCTCGCGGTCTTCCTCTGAGTCCGCACTTTCGTGACGTAATGCCACTTTGACTGTCGGGTAGAAGTCTGCTGCGGAGCTCGCCCCAGCAGTAGCCCCTCACTGCAGAACAAAGATCCAGGGGGCGGGGCTGGATCCACATCTAGGGGGTGGAGATGGTAGGTTTAGGGTTGGAGATGGGTAGGTTTAGGGGTGGAGATGGGTGGGTTTAGGGATCAGGGGGTGGAGACGGGTAGGTTTAGGTATATGTAAGGTGGGAGGAGTTGGATCTGGATCCAAACTCGCCCCCTGGAACTTGTGTTCTGCAGTGACGCCCCAGTGCGGGCTCAGCAGAAGTGCGGATTGAGGGCGCATAACGGCCGCTAAGGGGGCGCTCGCGAGCACACTTCTGAATGCTAAAATGACGATTGGGACACCCTACGGTCTCATGGACTTAACGGACACGTAAGACCGCAAGTGCACATGAAGTGTTCCATTTGGGACAGGGCCTTAGACGAATGTCGATCTAGAGTGACGTAAAAGTCGCATGAAATCCGACATGACTGTTCACACTGCGGTCGCATTGCAAAACATCTGACATGTATCGGATAATTTAGTACCACATATGGAAGTGGCACAAATTGGAATTAAAAAGATCAGATTCCATGCGGTTTGTGCCGTTCACACTGTCATGACAAAAACAGATCCGAGTCAGGTGTGAGCAAAAAAAAATCGGATTTGGGCCGCATTTGCCTGCAGTGTGAAGGTAGCATTAGATGATCTTCAGATCAAGTTACATGGGATAGTTCACCCAAAAATTGATGTTGTGATCATTAACTCACCCTCATGTCCTTCCAAACCAGTTTGACTTTATTTTGTGGGACATTTTGAGACGCAAAGGAAGTCAACAGCCTCAGTGTACGTTCTTCGAAATATTTTATTTTGTGATCCACAGAAAAAGGAAAAGTCATACAGATTTGGAACTACGTGAGGGCGAGTACATGGTTTTTATTTTATTTTATACTTTTTTTTTTTCATTTTTGGGTGAACTACACATTGCATTCAAGGAAAACTGACTGAATGATTTGGTGACAGTACAATTTACTGGTCAAAAGTTTTTGCTTATAACATTTGAACAATTTGGCTTGAAGTTGAACCATTTGGCCTTGTGATTCCTTGAGTCAGTCAGTTTCTACCATTATTATTTTTCTTGTAAACTTTTCAACACGTTGGGGTACCAAAACTAAACTTGTTACCTCAAAAATGAAAGAACAGAAAAACTAAACTATGGTAAAAATCACTGATAGCATGTCTTGAAGCTACCTGAGCAGTTTTTGGCCAAAACCTATAGTGATCACCAAGTTTGCTGCTGTTCTTACAAGTTTATTCCAGTTTTCTCCATGTTTGGCTCTGATAATTTTTAGAGCATGCTGGATAAAAGCTACTCAATGGAGGGTTTGTGTCCAAACATTTTTTTTCTGTGACTATCAGCTCAGTGGTTAAGAAGCTGAAAATCTAGTCTAGTGATCAGAAGGTGGTTGTAGCCCAGCTTTTCAAATGTAAATAAAATTCCTCAGCGCTTCAACTCATAATTGCTGCTTTCAGCTGTATTTTATATTATTTGTATTTTAACCAATTTTGTCTGCTCTTATTTATTAGCAACCAATATGTCTGGCATGGAATTTCCCTGCAGGTTAGGAGAGGCTGTCCTTTAAGCACAAAAAATGTGTTTTAATACTGAATCCTTTCATGAGCCACAGATTGACACAGTGAATGTACATGGAGTGACATAGATTTCTTGTCCATTATTGTGTCTGCAACCACAGTGACAGTTTTCAACCAACTATCTGGTAGACTTTTGCCTGGTGTGGAAGTCCAGAAGCTCTCTATAGTTGAAGGACACAGTTGTGAGGAGCTCAAAGACATTGGTACCACTCTTATTTTAGGGTCGTATGAAAAGTTGAAAACTTGAAAACACTTTGTGTGAACTTGGTTATGTGAGAGAATAAACAGCACTAAACAGCCATTTCCTGCGTGTGGTTTTTAGGATGAAAAGAAAGTGGTATGAATGGTGCAACAGCAAAATGAGCGTCTGAATTAGTCGGGTTTTGGTGGATGGTGCCACCCTGATCGTCCAGACCACCCACCCGATGTTGTGAAGTATGTGTTAGTGTTTAACTTCATGTCTGAACTTGCTTTCTTTCATGTTGTGAATGTTAAATGTACACCATTCTTCTTCCCATTGTGATGAAATGGATGACAATCAGAAATATTTGCAGTCAGATTATATTAATCTCATTCACACCCAACATATTTTGCAGTGCACACAGACACACACAACACTAAAGCCAGTGTTTTGGTTCTAACAAAGCATTTTACTCTGTTGTAAACCGTGCATCAGTTAAGACTACTGAGACTCATTGTACAAAGGAAAACACTTACCTCTGTTACATGCTATTACAAACAATACTAATTTACTTTGTATTTTAGATCCTCGTAAAATGACCCCTAGATAACACCTTAACCAAAAACAAACAGAAAAGATCCTTTATTCCATGTAGTGTTTTTGAGTTTGCATCATTTTAGACTGTGTCAGAAAGACCTCTAGTAGATCTCAAAAAGTGTTGCCTGGTCATAAAGACGTGTAGTTTGTCTGTCAGAAAATAAGACAAACATTTTGAGTTCATATGGTAAAAATTATGTATTACTTTAGCATTAGCAATACTGAAAATACTATGATGTTATGTGGATATTTAATAGCAGTACCGATTGCTATTCTGTAAAAAGAAAAAACTGTTTTCAGAGCACTGTACAAATTATTTTTTTGTCTCAAAATAAATATTTATTATGTGTTTCAAATGCCTTTGCATTGACAGTGTAAATTATTATGTCTAGTGACCACTATGAATCAGTGAAAATATAGGGCTGAGCAGTAGCAAAAAAAAAAATTATAAAATGTGTTATATAAATGCTATATATTACATCTCACACACACACACACACGTTTGTTTTTATGGTTTATGGGGACTGTCCATAGGCGTAATGGTTTTTATACTGTACAAACCGTATTTTCTATTGCCCTACACCAACCCTACCCCTCACAGGAAACGTTCTGCATTTTTAGATTTAAAAAAAAAAATCATTCTGAATTATTTATAAGCCTTTTGAATTACGGGGACACTGAAAATGTCCTCAAATCACTTTCTCGTTGTAATACCTATGTCATACCCATGTTATTAAACAAATTTGTGTCCTCATAAACCACATAAACACACACACACACACACACATATATATAATTTATTTTTATTTATTTATTACCTTTTTTTTGGCTACCATCCAGCTGATATAATATATACACTGTTGTTGGGATCCTAAAAATCTTGGTTTTTCACAAAAATATTAAGCAGCACAACAGTTTTCAACATTGATCATAAGAAATGTTTCTTGAGCACCAAAACGGCATATTAGGATGATTAAGATGTACACACATAAGATGTACAAAAAAATTGCTGAATAAGTGAACACTTACACAATATGTTGTACCCTGAATGCAATATAAGTTGCTTGGAATAAATTGTCTCCCAAATGCATGTATGTAATCTAACAATATGGTCTTTAGGATACTTTAAAAATGAAAATAATTGCAAATATATTGTGAGGCAAAGCTAGAGTTTTTTTTTTTTTTTTTTTTATAAAAAAAAAAAAAAAAAAAAAAAAAAAAAAAAAAGAATACTTTGATTCATGCACATTGTCCATTCTGAAATGCAACACACTGTCCAGTCATTAGTCGTTGTTTGGCAGTCTATACTCGTGCAGTTTGAAGTGCTGGCAGAGGAATGGTATAATGAATGGGATGATGACACAGGGCGTGATGAGCAGCAGCAGGATGGGAATACCTGGGTCCTGCATATATGAGCACATGGAGAAATAAACCTTATGAATGTCCAGCAGCATGTAGTGTCTGTAGGAAGCTTCTGTACAGCATGTGTCGTTAGCCAAATTCTCCAGGCACAGCATTAGGTTGACGTAGTATCTGACAGACCAGAGAAAATAGCAGGTAAATGAAAATTTGAAAAATAGAAATGAAATAGAAAATTTGTTGGGAATTTACTCACACTTAGAAAATCCAAGATGTAAATGAGTTTGTTTCTTCATCAGAAGATTTAAAGAAATTTGGCATCACATCACTTGCTCACCTATGGATCCTCTGAATGGGTGCTGTCAGAATGAGAGTCCAAACAGCGGATTAAAAACATCACAATCCACACGACTCCAGTCCATCAATTAACATCTTGTGAAGTGAAAAGCTGCATGTTTGTAGTAAATCATTTTAACATCAAACCATTGCTTCCAACTAAAATGCAAGTCCTCTATACTATTGCTTTCTCCAGTGAAAACGTTGTTTAGTCTGAATCAGGAGAGAAATATGCACATTAAAGGCACAATATGTAAGTTTTCGCCGCTAGAGGGCGCGTATTCAAAACAAACAAAGAAACAAAGGCGTAGCTTGATGACGCCATTACTGAGTGTGGAATCATGGGAGTTGTCGTCTTCTGGATTTAAACATTCTTCAAAACATTTGGGATAACTTAAGTACACAAGTCAGCAAAATATATAACACTGTTCGAGTGATTTTTGGATATTTTAATAAAAAAATCTTACATATTGTTCCTTTAACACTAGAACCACCACGGGGTAAATTTTACCCGTGGCTGTTTTTAAAACGTACATAAAAGATTTTTAATAAAACATTCAAGTATCCCAATCACTGCCTTTTACTAAAATTGTGTGCTTTACAATCCCCTGTTGTTAAAAACTGTTTAGATAAAACCAGATAAAAAAAAACGGGGCGTTTATACCTATAGGCGCCAACGCGGGTCAAATTTACCCGCTATAATGCCTGTATGTTCGCGCTGTCATGTTCGTGCCGCTTATGTTTTAACATTGTACATTGCTAGGCAACGCCTTTCACTCACTGAATTAGCGGTTATCAGTTTCATAAATAAAGACAAAATGAGTAAAAGGCGATTTATGAATGCTTGAGTTTATTGGTGTTCTTCTTGTATAATTCAAATTATAAATGATTTAACTAAACAAATTAATAATTAATTAGGCGAAGCTGTGCACTTGAATTCGTCATCGTATCATCCTATGCAATGTGGTGAATTAGCCTATTATTGCTCATTATTGTCTATAGGCTATTTTAGTAATTTAAATAACATAGGTTGTCTTAATATATTGATTAATTACATTGTATTATAATAGCCTATTACACCACCCAAATATGTATTTACTTCCTTCTAATTCTCGTTGTCAGTGCAGGCTTGTTTAGCTTAATATTGACCGTTATGAAAAGTGAGTAGTGTAGCCTGCATAAAAAAGCCTTGAACATAAAACAACAGGACAAAAATATAGTTGATGACTAGACATAATAATTTCATGACGCTAGACACTTCTTTGTGAAGACCGTAGCATAATACAGTGAAATAATATGTTCTTTAGCCATATAAATACAGTTGTCATGTGCGTGGGTAAAATTTACCCGATGGCGCTTTTAGGTATACAGCGACCCCTGGCGGTTCTAGTGTCGCCTCTGGCTTGCTTAGTTGGGGACACTTCATTTCCAGCGATACCGTTGACTTGATTGCAAAGATACTATTTAAACTGAGCTGGATGTTGACATCACTGAATTCAATGATGAACTGTCTTTAACTGAAAAATTTGTGTTTATTATTGTCATTTTGCATTATTGACACACTATTTTCCTAATTAATGCTGTTCAGTTGCTTTGACACAATCTGTATTGTTAAAAGCGCTATATAAATAAAGGTGACTTGACTTGACTTAAGCACAGTTTAAAAGCAAATACAGTCCAAAGCAATTTTAAACAAATATGTTGTTGGATTTTGATGACAACAGGGGATGGACTTTTTCACTGGTGGAAGCGTTATTATGCATTGGTATTTTGGTTAGAAGCAATGGGTTTAAATTTAAAATGCATTAATGGTGGATCAGTTTCCTACAAACACACAGCTTTTCATTTCTCAAGATGTTAATGATGGACTGGAGTTGTGTGGATCACTTGTGGATTATTGTGATGTTTTTATCAGCTGTTTGGACTCTCATTCTGACGGCACCCATCAGAACAAATGTAATGCTGAATTTCTCCAATCTGTTTCCATGAAGAAAGAAACTCACCTGCATTTTGAATGGCCTGAGGGTGAGTACATTTTAAGCAAATGTTCATTTTTGGGTGAACTTCCTTTAATTTTATTATTATTTTTTTTTTTTACTCCACTTGTTTCCATAAGAAATGGCCTAAAACATTAATGTTTATCTGACAAATGTATTAATAGTTCCATGAAATTCATGGACTCTTATTGGTAATTAATTTAACTTCAACATATGGGAAATGTTTTCTCCTCCCTTTTTCCAACTGATAAGTCTGTTTATTATTAAAATGCAACTAACCATATGACAGTGTATAGATAGGACAATCTATACATCATTATATAACTAGTTGCATTTATCGCTTACTTTTAGCATTGTTTCCTCCCGTTTTCTCAATATAGAATTGTGACCCATTTTTGGGTCACGACCCACCAGTTGAGAACCACTCACATAACCTACTCATTAGTAGAAAGTAGGGGCCAAACCATGAAAATGTTGTCCTGGGCCCCCTGAATTGTAGCGATGGTCCTGGCACTACAGAGAAGTGAAGTTGAAGGTAGGCTGTAATTTGTTGGCTCATCGGGATATGCAATTACTTGGACTAAATATTTTGGTTTAAGATGACCCACATGGACGAGCTGTCTTGAAGATTGAAGAGTGTAGAGTCATGCTCTGGGTTTGGCGTGACTGTTCATAAAAATCTGATGTTACAAAGACCCTCGGGAAGCAGAAGTCCTTGAATTTCCCATGACTACAGACCCTCTGTGAGGAGAAGCCATTCAGATCAGGGCTGGGGGAATAGTGTTATTTTTGTCCCTCTCAAGGATGGATGGATGGATGGATGGATGGATAGATAGATATCACTGCAGGTTGTATTCTGTATATAACTATATGTGACTATAAAACTGTTCTTGAATAAATATAAAATAAGTTTAAATAAAAAATAAAATAAACATAATAAAATTTAAAATTATAATAACATTTTAAATAAGATGAAATTAAAAGATAAAAATGAAAATGAATGAAATAAAATAGAAAGCAAAAGAAGATAATACAATTACTATAAAATACAAAGATACAATAAAATAATAAAATAAATAGCATCTAATATAAAAATAAATAAGATGCAACAACAAAAATAAAAAGATCAAATAAATAAGCGTTCTTTTAACAGTCTGAATGTCAGTGCTGTGTTTGGTTGATTGCATGAAAGCAGTGTAATTTTTATATCATTTATATACTATTATAGCATTATTAACATTTTGAATTAGCTTTTTATGTTTTTAGTTTTCATTTTAATTTGAGATTAATTTTTAATAATATTTTAATGTGCCTTTGTCATTTTTATTAGATTTTTAATGTATTTATTTTCTTGTTGTTACTGTTTTTACAGTTAGTAAGTTAGTGCTTCAACTTATTTCTGTTAGTTTTCAAGGCAAACATTATATATTTTTCATATATATATATAAATGTATTGTTTTATTTCAACACTATATTACAATTAATAATACGTTTAGATTTTTAGTTAATAAATAATCCCATTTGAAAGCTCTAGGAGAAGTCAGAAAGGATTTGGGAATAAAAAAAAAAAAAACTCAGTTGCATACAGTATTTTAGCTTTGTGAAACCAATATAATGATCCATGTCTCACCTTCTAGTGCTTGGCCAGGGACATCTGAGTTGGTAGTCAGTGTTTGCCATGGTCTGAGTGAACGGCTCAACACAATTTTCATAAACGATGGCATCAAAAGTGACTTTGTCACATGGCAGTCTCCTACACCTTTCTGGTGGCAACCAGGGCTTCCCCGCTCTCACCAAGCCTAGGATGAAGTAACAGAAGATGCATTACAAAAGGGGCATTAGCCATTTCGACAGCCACTAATAGATGTATAATTTACACAATGGATGATTTCACGTCTGTAAATGGCCATTTCCTCTGAAATTAATTGCATTAGTTTGCTACACACAGAAGACAGAGGTCACATCTGTTGCATCTCTCACACAGGCATACAGTGAGGTTGTGATTACCTGCAAACGTTAAACACGTGATGAAACGGGCAGAAATCACAGAGGCCTTGCTTCTCTCCATCCCTGCAGAATCCTGAGAAAAGCAGAGAACCTGCGAGTTTTTGTTAAATAGTCCAAACAATGCCTGCATTAATGCCTTTCAAACAGATTCTCCAAAAGCGGCCTGAAGGATATTCGTTATCTTGATGAGAAATATAAGCCATGGCGGGCTGAGGAGGTGGTCTCATAAAGCACAATATTTAAGTGGTCTCTTTGTTCGGTTGACATGGTTATGGCTGCGGTCCATTTGCTCACTTTATCATGTTTCCAGAGCTCTTGTTTAGAGTTCCCCTCTGATGAGTCTCCCACATTTGGTGATTTATATCTTCTAAGTATGCTTGACTTTTACTGACATGGGCAAGATGCACATTTTCTCTTGGCTCTGATTGAATGGAACAATCTTTCCACCAGCATGTGTCTCAGCTGGGCTCAAAAAGTGTCAAAATATTCCAAAAAGGCTCATTATTCCCACAAGCACTTGTAAGCTTTTGTACATTTTTTTTTTTTTTTTTTTTTTTTTTTTACACCCACCATCCTTCATTATGAAACATGTGCGAAAGACCTTTTATTTACAAAAACAGGGGTTCAGATTACACCCGAATTTATCAAATGGCTTTTGGAAAGTCAGTCTCGACCCAAAGGAAAATATTGCTCAGAGGTTTCTCCTTCATAACTCATGAGACCTAACAGGAGGTAATTTGGAAAATGGAAAGTTAACAGAGCTCTCAATTAAATTTCATTAAAGTATCAATTTTGTCTCAAGTGGTTCTCTAACAAAAAGTACAAATTTGTTGAAAGACTAATAGTAAAAAGCTGTAAAATCGGGCAAGTGCAATTCAAATCATTTGGTATCTAAAAGAGAATTTGGCAACCTTTGGAAATGTGAGACTCTATGGGAGATATCTGACTTTTTTCTTAGGAGAAACAGGAGAACGTCTGCTTTCTATGAAATCTCATTGCTAATGGTTGAGATGTTTTATACACCCATCTGCACATCATGGATAATAGTCAATGTTGAGTCCAGCGGTTTGTCATTCCCCCTTCACTAACAGATAGACATTTATTATGACCTTTAGCACCACCCGTTAATGTTAATACATTTAGTTTTTTCCAGTAAAACCCCACATTATGATCTAAATTATAATCTGCGCTTACCTTGCCTTTGGAGCAGCCCCTCAGATTACACGCTAGACTACACGCTTACGCTGGAAGATCAGTTGAAGTGTCTTAAGAGTCTGTGCTGTGAGAGAGACGCACGCAGTCACAGAAACTCTTGATGGTAATTAGAGTGGGAATTTGCTTTCGCAATGACAGCCACTGAGCCTCTGGACGTCTGTTTCCTTTCCCAGGCTGCTGTGTGTCCTTCCCTTTCGTTCTCAGGCATGTGATCCATGTTACAATGTGTCCCATGAGATGAGGACAAACTCACTGCCTGATCAAAATAAACATTCACAATAAGTGATTTTTATTTAAAGTCAATACGAAACAGCATTTTGACATGTACATATTGTTAACTATTGCATATATGCATATATATATATATAAATAAACATACATACAAATAATAAACTCTGTGAATGGACAACTATATGAAATGGCATTTTGAAATGGCATTTTTGGCATGACATGCTTATATACAAATTGTTAAAGGGGTCATATGATGCTATTTCAATTTTTCCTTTCTCTTTGGAGCGTTGCAAGCTCTTGGTGCATAAAGAAGATCTGTAAAGTTGCAAAGACTAAAGTCTCAAATCCAAAGAGATATTCTTTATAAAAGTTAATCACGCCTACCTAAAACGGCTCAGTCTAACATGCCCCCACATATCTACCTCACTATGTGGGAAGATTTGCATAACACCGCCCAAATGTTCACGC
>NW_015548335.1:63156-85734 GCF_001515605.1 Sinocyclocheilus anshuiensis
CTGTGTTTTTCGTTGTGAAAGCGAAACTACTTTGTTTGGTCTTCCAAAAGAGGACGATATCCGCTTCGTCATGCTTAGAGCTGATCTGTGCTGGTCGCTGAGGATCGCCGGATCGGCTTTCACCGTGGACGAAGCTCGGGGTCATCACATGTGGTTGCCGCTCCTTCGTCGAATCCGCCGGACGCGCCGTACAACCAGGGGGAACACAGGAAGCAGGGCAGGCACCACTCGGCAGACACACTCAATGACCAGACAACAGGGGAGACAAGAGAAGACACGGTAAAATAACGAGGGTAGGAAAACAAACTGGAAGGGAGAAAAAAAAACATGATAAAATAAGTACTAGAAATAAGAACTGAAACTTCTCAAAACAAAAGGATAACCCTCTGAAAAACTTGGGAGAAAAGGGTCAGGAACTATAAACCAAAATCTAAAATAGAAACAAGACAGCGACCTTGCTGAAACTGACAGAAAAATAAAATAAAACAGACTAGAAATAAAACTGGAACTTCTCACGACACAAGGATAACAAAATGAAAAGGGAAAAAAAAAAAAAAGAGTTCAGGACTAGAAATAAAAGGGATTAAACCACTAGGACTGTACCTAGACTATAGACTAAACACAGAGACAAGGAAACTAGGACTAACGAGAGGGAAACTGGACTAACCGAAGTCGACTGACAAACACACTCGAACAAGACTAACGGCAACAGCACGGAGAATTCACACACAACCCAAAGAGGAGACAAGGAGAAAAATGCTGACACAGACAATGACGACAAAGGCAATGGAGACACACGAAGGTACTGTAGACAGAGGTAATGAGTACACTGACGACAAGATGATGCAGATAGACAAAGGTAAAGCGTACACTGAGGACATAGGAGACAACGAACCAGCACGACGAGAGGGAAATTAGCACCCTATAAAGGGTCAGAGCACACGCGTATCAGCTGAACACAATCGGACAAACGAGGACTAAACAAGGGGGTGTGGTTATTGAAATTGTCGCGGCGGGACAAGAGGAGCACATGGCCAACAAAAACAAAGACACAACCATGTGTTCAGGCACAAAGTAAACAAAGAAACATTGAACAAAGACAAGACAGACAAGGCTGTCAGGGCAGGATCCTGACAGTTTTCATTTAACGTTAAAGGATTTGCCACTGATGATTCAAACGCGAGTTTTGGGCAGTGTAGAGTAGCATTTGTTGTTTGTCATTATGAGGGGGGTAATAAAATAAAATAAAAAATAAATAAAATACAATATTTATTTGCATAATAATAATAATAATAAACTATATGGATGAACCACTTTAAAGTCTATGTCAAACAGCCTTTTTGGCATGACATAAGTGTGTCCACACCAGGGTCTCCACACCAGATAATAATTAGGATCCAGCCCTGGACGCCAGATCCCATCAGAAAATATCAGTTTGTCAAGTAACAGAACAACTAGTCAGTAGCGCTGTTAATACCTAAACCCTGTTAACAGCAAGTCTTGTCTGCTATCCAAAAATACCCAAATACCCAGTTTAACAGTCTTCTGTCAGTCAAGAAGTTGACCGAGGAAAGCCAGAGAAGAGCAGAAGCAGGAGACAAAGTGATGATGGTAAAAAGTAACCGAGTTTATTGAACAATCTTAGTTGCGTATGTCTCAATGTTCAAACTTCGTCTGACCAGCACAAATTCCACATGTACTGTTAATACCAAAACTGCTTCACAGCAACATCCCATAAACCTTGGGTTTCCATAAACATTCCCTCTTATCTATCTCTATTCATACAGACAAAACAGTTCATGAAACCTCACAAGCATGAGATTGAACAATGAAAATGCATAAGCAAGGAAAAATTCATAAGAAATATAAAATATAGAAACATAATAAATTAATAAACAATAAAATACTTAAATAATATAATGATAAATGATAAAAATAATCAAATAATAAATCATATGAATGATTAATGATTATAACCCTGTTTAAATCTAGATTAAAGACACATCTCTTTGGCCAAGCATTCAAATAATGCATCTCATAATCTTTTACTGCAGTTATATCTGATCAAATGCACATTATTATTCTTTAGTTTGGGTTAAACAAATCAATCGCATGCGATTTATCGTGCAGCCCTACTGTAAACTATGGATACACCACTTCAGTATGAAGTCAGTATGAAAGCATTTTTGAAAGCATGACCATACATACTGGTTAAGCTATGCATAATACTACTACTACTACAACTACAACTACAACAACAACTACTACTACTACTACAACTACTACTACTAATAATAAAAATAATAATAATCATCATCATCATCATCATCAAATATAGTAATAAATAAGAAAGCAAAGAAAATAGTGCCATAGAGTACAGTTTAGGATACTGATAGATTTTTAATGGATAAACCACTTTAAACTGAATTTAAAACATGTTTGCAACCCGTTTTACTTCCACTATGTGATGTTATCCCAAGTGAAACAGGATATTTACAGTATGGGACTTGACTTTATCTACTCAAATTTAGGGCCTGGGGCAAAATTATTATGAAGCCTTTTTAATAACATGTGCCTGTTGTTCAAACTAAGACCAGGAAAGTAATTTGTAAAATAAAGAAGGTCCATTTTGACTTCATGCTGTGTGTCATGCACATGTACTCCTATTTCTACCGGCCACATACAAACGTCATGACGTAAGATCTTTATGAATAATCGTGCAGATGTTTAACTCAAATTTATGAGTGCTGTCTGGTGCATGTTAGTCTTCATAATCCTAGAGTTGAAAATAAAATGGTGCCAGGCACAAAAAAAAAAAGAAAGAAAAAAAAGATCATAACAGCACATTTCCCATCCATGTGTAATGTGGGGTTTGGTGTTTGGGTTTTGTTTCATGTTCATGTTTTCCATGTCTTTTATTTTGTAATTGTTTCATGCTGTTAGTGTAATGCTTCCCTTGCCCTCATGTATCTCTGCCTTGTGTATGTGTCATGTTCTGATTGGTAGTCCTAGTCATGTGTCTTGTTTCCCATTGGTTTGTTCTTGTCATGTGACCTGTATTGTTTACTATAAGTAGCCATCATGTTGCCATTGTCTCTCGTCCTGTATTGAAGTTGTAACTCTGCTGTTGGTGAGTCTAGTCTGTTCATGCCAAGTCAAGTCTGTTCATGTCAAGTCTGTTCATGTCAAGTCTGTTCATGTCAAGTCTGTTCATGTCAAGTCTGTTCATGTCAAGTCTGTTCATGTCAAGTCTGTTCATGTCAAGTCTGTTCATGTCAAGTCTGTTCATGTCAAGTCTGTTCATGTCAAGTCTGTTCATGTCAAGTCTGTTCATGTCAAGTCTGTTCATGTCAAGTCTGTTCATGTCAAGTCTGTTCATGTCAAGTCTGTTCATGTCAAGTCTGTTCATGTCAAGTCTGTTCATGTCAAGTCTGTTCATGTCAAGTCTGTTCATGTCAAGTCTGTTCATGTCAAGTCTGTTCATGTCAAGTCTGTTCATGTCAAGTCTGTTCATGTCAAGTCTGTTCATGTCAAGTCTGTTCATGTCAAGTCTGTTCATGTCAAGTCTGTTCATGTCAAGTCTGTTCATGTCAAGTCTGTTCATGTCAAGTCTGTTCATGTCAAGTCTGTTCATGTCAAGTCTGTTCATGTCAAGTCTGTTCATGTCAAGTCTGTTCATGTCAAGTCTGTTCATGTCAAGTCTGTTCATGTCAAGTCTGTTCATGTCAAGTCTGTTCATGTCAAGTCTGTTCATGTCAAGTCTGTTCATGTCAAGTCTGTTCATGTCAAGTCTGTTCATGTCAAGTCTGTTCATGTCAAGTCTGTTCATGTCAAGTCTGTTCATGTCAAGTCTGTTCATGTCAAGTCTGTTCATGTCAAGTCTGTTCATGTCAAGTCTGTTCATGTCAAGTCTGTTCATGTCAAGTCTGTTCATGTCAAGTCTGTTCATGTCAAGTCTGTTCATGTCAAGTCTGTTCATGTCAAGTCTGTTCATGTCAAGTCTGTTCATGTCAAGTCTGTTCATGTCAAGTCTGTTCATGTCAAGTCTGTTCATGTCAAGTCTGTTCATGTCAAGTCTGTTCATGTCAAGTCTGTTCATGTCAAGTCTGTTCATGTCAAGTCTGTTCATGTCAAGTCTGTTCATGTCAAGTCTGTTCATGTCAAGTCTGTTCATGTCAAGTCTGTTCATGTCAAGTCTGTTCATGTCAAGTCTGTTCATGTCAAGTCTGTTCATGTCAAGTCTGTTCATGTCAAGTCTGTTCATGTCAAGTCTGTTCATGTCAAGTCTGTTCATGTCAAGTCTGTTCATGTCAAGTCTGTTCATGTCAAGTCTGTTCATGTCAAGTCTGTTCATGTCAAGTCTGTTCATGTCAAGTCTGTTCATGTCAAGTCTGTTCATGTCAAGTCTGTTCATGTCAAGTCTGTTCATGTCAAGTCTGTTCATGTCAAGTCTGTTCATGTCAAGTCTGTTCATGTCAAGTCTGTTCATGTCAAGTCTGTTCATGTCAAGTCTGTTCATGTCAAGTCTGTTCATGTCAAGTCTGTTCATGTCAAGTCTGTTCATGTCAAGTCTGTTCATGTCAAGTCTGTTCATGTCAAGTCTGTTCATGTCAAGTCTGTTCATGTCAAGTCTGTTCATGTCAAGTCTGTTCATGTCAAGTCTGTTCATGTCAAGTCTGTTCATGTCAAGTCTGTTCATGTCAAGTCTGTTCATGTCAAGTCTGTTCATGTCAAGTCTGTTCATGTCAAGTCTGTTCATGTCAAGTCTGTTCATGTCAAGTCTGTTCATGTCAAGTCTGTTCATGTCAAGTCTGTTCATGTCAAGTCTGTTCATGTCAAGTCTGTTCATGTCAAGTCTGTTCATGTCAAGTCTGTTCATGTCAAGTCTGTTCATGTCAAGTCTGTTCATGTCAAGTCTGTTCATGTCAAGTCTGTTCATGTCAAGTCTGTTCATGTCAAGTCTGTTCATGTCAAGTCTGTTCATGTCAAGTCTGTTCATGTCAAGTCTGTTCATGTCAAGTCTGTTCATGTCAAGTCTGTTCATGTCAAGTCTGTTCATGTCAAGTCTGTTCATGTCAAGTCTGTTCATGTCAAGTCTGTTCATGTCAAGTCTGTTCATGTCAAGTCTGTTCATGTCAAGTCTGTTCATGTCAAGTCTGTTCATGTCAAGTCTGTTCATGTCAAGTCTGTTCATGTCAAGTCTGTTCATGTCAAGTCTGTTCATGTCAAGTCTGTTCATGTCAAGTCTGTTCATGTCAAGTCTGTTCATGTCAAGTCTGTTCATGTCAAGTCTGTTCATGTCAAGTCTGTTCATGTCAAGTCAAGTCTCGGATTATGTTTGGATGTTTGGATCACTGTAAATAAAGCTGCACTTGGGTTCTCACTTCAACTCGCCTTCAGTGGATGATTCGTTACACCATGCCATTTCATAGCATATTAGCATTTCATAAATCAGTTCCTGCAGGGCAGACCTTTCCGTGACCTCTAAAAGGAAAGTGGGGATACATTTGTGTGTGCGCTTGTGGAGGGGAAACATTTGTAAACATGAATTAGGTATGCAAGTGAAACTGCAGAGGAAAAAGGAAAGCTGAATCAGCCAGGCTAGTGCCTTGAACCTTTTCCATTAAATCATTTCCCCGAATTCTAACCATAAAACATGACGGCTGTCTGAAGCCCAGCCAAAAAGCATTAATAACTCCTGTGTTTTGAGTTTTAATGCTTCTCCAGAGCCGAGGTTTGAGTTTGTACAACAGAACGAGAGTGGAGTCTGGCACTCTGTTGCATTTAATAAACAAAATAAATTGCACATATTTTCAAAGAGAGCTGAATTTAATAATTCGAAGAGCTCATTTTACATTCTAGGTTACAAAAACGTATCTTTCATTGTTCCGTAAAGAACTACAATGCTTGTTGGCTAAAACAGACATTTCATATTCAATACAATATTTTATGCATACATTTGTCTTGCCCAACGACAAGAGTTTCATACCATTGTGCTTACCAAAAATACAGGGGGTCCAAAGACCAGTTGAAAGTTTTTGGGTTTGAATAATGTTAAACAAAGAAGTTATGAAGTTTTATTTTATATCGGCTTTAAAGTAATATATATATATATATATATATATATCAGGGCTGTACGTTAACTTTTTTTCACATAGCACTGGTGCTACAGAGGTTGAAAGTTTTGTAGCACAGGCCAAAAAGTTGTAGCACAAGTATAAAACGTCTGTTATCATGTCTGAAAACAGACACAAGTAATGGAGTTCATCACTTAAACAGGTAAAATAAAACACTATATACACTAGCCTATATATCATCAATTATACCGAAAGCTCTTAAAGGGACAGTAGCTAGATGTCTTTCCAAAAAAGGACACTTAGAAACTCCAAAAGGACACCAAAGAACCAAATGATATAAAGAGCCCATACAAGCACATATGAAAGAAAAAAAAAAAAACTTTACTAGCGAGACTGGTTATCCAGTCGGGAAACCGTAGTTTGCGTCTCATCTGGCCATACAGCAGTGGGATGCCACTGTACTTCACACAGCGCGACGTGTTAGGGCTCACGCTCTTCAGAGACAATCACAGAATATGACAGAGCTCGTGTTTTAAAGCGAAACACACTGGAATGAATAATTCACTTAAAACCAGGGGCAGATCTACCGGGGTGGCGCGTGCCAGTGTCGTCGGCTTCATTAACAAATGACTCTTATGAACCGGATCTTTTTGAGTCAAAACCACAAAGCGCGGCCTAGTTCACTCACGAATTGTTTTTACATTTGTTCGTGAATCAGATAATTACTGCTTTTCAGGTAACTCAGAAGAGCTCTGAGAAATCTAATCCCGTCCGGATATATCCGGACATATCAGACATATATGTCTGAGATTCATCGCGTAATTATTTGGTGGTCCGATTCTTCGACCGCTCGCTCCACTTTCATCATGGATATAAGCCGTAACAATAACATGGAATCAATAAGAAGATGCGGATCACGGAAACTAATAGCAGAGTTAGGTAAGAATCCGCATATTGCAGTTTTCTCGATTGTTAATATAACGGATTTTAGTTGCCACTTTTTTCCCCCAAACTCATAATGCAGTTTTCAAAACAAAGACACATTTCTCAAAAAAGTTTATCAATGAGTAGACATTAGGTAGCAAAACTGATGACACACCAATCAGAATCTCTGCATGCTAACAACGGAGAGAGCTCGAGTTGAGCCAATCATCTACAGGGGTTTTATACTTACAGTATAATTACAGTACATTAGATAATGGAAATTTCACTATTCTATATGTACAGTAAACTAGAACATGTTGTACACCTTCAAGTGTGTGACTGTCAAATTTTATTTGTAACCATTTTTTATGTGTACTGCATTTTTGCAGAACTGAGAAATTACTGCCTAGAGATATAGCTAGTCTTGTGTCAGGAGACCAAGAAACTGCTATAGTACTGTATACTGTAATGAAATTTGGCTAAATGTGCAGATGATGCTAAATTTATTTATTTTTTTATTATTTTATGTTTTACAGTAGTAAAATGAAAATGATTTTTCCCCAAAAGTTCATTGCTGAATTATACATCTGTATCTGTAATTTAATTTATGTATACTGTAATAGACATTGAGCTGCAAAAATAATTCCTGAATCCTAATAAGTGTTTTTTGTTACAGTGTTATTGATCTCAGTCTTCACTGGGCAGGAAAGTCATCCGTGTATTTGAATTGTGTGTAAGCATTTACAGTTTTTTTTCAACTGCTTACAGACAAAATCTTTACTTGTCACACAATTTCTGAAACCTGACACTCAAACACCAGAACCACACACCAAATCTGCAAAACCATACACTAATTATTTCAATTTCATAAAACACTTTTTGCAAAACACAACACACAATTCTCTGTGTAACACACAATCTTTAGATTTTCGCTTCTTGCGATTTGTATTTAGGCTTCAGAATTCATAAAAGCTGTTCATTTGTGAAGATTATCATAATGAACAAAATGTGTCAGAATCATAAACCTAGTCACCGGGTTTCTCTTCTGCAATAATCCAAAGCCGATGGAAAAATCGTGTTGTTTTTTTTTTTTTTGTTATGGGTTGGCCTACAAAAATATGTTATCACTGCAGCACTCAATATGTGATTGGAATATCTGTGCACCCCAAAGTAAACATATTCATCATTTCATGCAAAACTTCAAATCTAGTGATTATTTCACTTCACAAGCATCAGCCTGAAGCCTTTTTTTGTCCGTGTGGAAACAAACTCCCAAAAGTTGTGTTGCTGTCGAGGAATCTAACTGGAGCTCATTATTTTCTTGCTTTCCAGTTTTCATTTGCAGCGCACATCAGACGGTCAGTAATGTGAGCATGTCGTCTGAGACCGAGATGTAACAGATTTCAGAGACAAACTAATGAGACCTCAACATGAAAGGCTCATAATGATTTAGGATATGTTTAGGGAGTGATGCGTAACACTTTAAGCCATTTCCTTATTAGTTTGTTGAATTATCCCTCCTTGAAGTTAAAGGTTTGCGAAGAAGTAATGATCTCACTGAAAGGCTATATTCTGGTAGCTTAACAACTCAGTAAAAACATCGTAAACAATCGTCTTTGCTTAATCCAGAATTGACTCATTTGAGTTGTTGAGGCACTGGAACATATTCGATTCTCCAGGGTTGAAGAGTGACACCAGCCTTGTCATTTCTGCCAAACTGCTGTTGTGATGTGCAACCAACTCCGCTGTGGTGAAACCAGGTCCATTTCTGGTCCAGGGTGACCATGTTTACCCCACGTTCGGTGCTTTCCTTGGAGCGCAGAACAGAGCGGGGCCTTATTGTTTCTTTTAATTTTAAAGAGCAATTAAAGTGGAACTGGAAAACATTGCTCACCTCTTTCATATCATCAATCCAAATTCTCGTCCTGGGTGTTAGCAAGTCCAGATGATCCTTTTCTCTTTTCCTTTCAATTACAGTCCAGCGTGAGCAATGGAAACATTCTCCAGCTCCACTGTTAAATTCGCTTCGATGAGACAACCGCTTGAAAGATGGACACCTATAAATGCTGTGAAAATACCTTTCAGCGCCATTCTGGATTTTCACACGGTGTAAAATGATTTACCTAATGCACATCCATTTGGAGTTGCTAGGCAACATACACATGTTACAATCACAAGCCATTTGCGATGGGAAAAATTCCCAGGAGTGGTTATGTGAAAACATTTCCATTTTCGAGAGATGCAAGCTTAATCCCGTTAGCCTCTGAACAAACACACAGACTGGATCCGTATTAGGACCGTGTTGCAGGTCTCAACAATAAGGATTTTTTATTTTATTTAAAAAAAATTTTTTGCCTGCACAGTTGGTCCAGTAGTTTCCATTTTTACTTGCCCTGCCAACATTTTCACTGGCCCTAAGGCAAAAATTGAAACATTTTGCTACCAAGAGTCAGAATCAAAGTATAATTTCTATTAAACACATTGTAAAACATGTCAACCCTCTTCGGGTTTAATTGCTGCCTTAAAGTTTTAAGTGCAATCAGGTTATTACTTAGTGTTAAGTGCATTACACTTCATCTGACCGCTTTGAATGGATTATTTTAACCAGGGAGGTCCCGTTGAGATACAATATATCTACAATATTCTACCACAGAGTCCTGGTCAAGATGGGCATCAGAAACAAATGGATAAATGATGAAAAACCATTAAAAAATGATGAACACAATTAAAGGTGATGTTATTTCAAGATCTCTTTAAGACGATATTTATTATGACAAGTTCTTAAGACATAATAGCATTGAAAGAACAAACAACTTTTAAAGAAATTAATAATTTTATTCAGCAATTTCACATTTTATAATCTCTTTCAAATAAATGTACTTTTGAACTTTCTATTTATCGAGGCAAATCAGCATATTAGAGTGATTTCTGAAGTATCATGTGACTCTGAAGACTGGAGTAATGATGCTAAAATTTCAGCTTTGACACCACAGGAATAAATGACATCAAAAAATATATATTACAATAGAAAACCATTATTTTAAATCATAATATTTCACAATAATACTGTTTATTTTGACCAAATATGTGCAGCCTTTGTGAGCATAAGAGACTTCTTTCAAAAACATTAAAAAAATCTTATCAATCCCAAACTTCTTCACGGTAGTGTATCAGCTACACAAATTCATTTTCATAATGGTTTATCATTTACAATAACTTGAAGTGTACATTAAAAAAAATAAAGCATTTGTTATTTACAAAAGCAGCACAGACGTCACATCTGAATCTTAAGGTAGACCAAGGTACTCAAATCAATAAATAACTAAACCAATAAAGCAAAAGTTTATCAGTACAGAAATAAGGACGGCAGAAAACAACAGATAGTGCCTGAATGTTACATTTGACAGAAACAAGATGCCGACTGGCTGTCTTCTGTTTTTGACAACTAGACCGACAGCCTTTTTCCTTACTCAAATGTACAGTGTTGATAAGGAACTGAAAAAGCTGCCCAGTTCAAGAGTCATTCCTCCCTTCCAGATTTTGAACCCAGCCCAGATCATTTACCACCATATGTCTCCTATTGAAAACACATCTACTGTAACCTTAAGAGAGGAAATACTTGTACATAATAATAGGAGCCATAGAACAGCTGACCAAAGCAAAAACAAGAACCAGTTGCCTAAGTTTTAATGATGGTTTGGCATGGACAGCCTCCAGAGACAAGGATTATGGGAATGCATCCTATTGACTTTTACTCAAAATGAACCAACCGCCACTCAACTAAACCGAATGTACTGTATAGTCATGCGTGCAGAGTACAAAGATAAGAAAACAGCAGTTGACCAGTTGACATTTTCATGGTTTAATGTGAATAGGCCCAAATCTGATAAAATGATGCATCTAATGAGTGGAAAAACATTCCCGGAGTCAGAAGAGTAAGGAACAAGAGGAAGCTAAAGCTATTCCGGACTGGGTTGAATACTAACCCAGATTTGGTTGTAGATTTATTACACATTATAGCTGTCAGAAGCAAGAGGACTTTTAGAGCTTCTTAACACAACACTACTGTTAAAAATTTTGGGGTCAGGAAGATTTTTAAAGAAATTTATACATTTTTTCAGCAAGGACACATTGAATTAATTAAAAGTGACCGTAAAGACATTTATATGGATGATTTCTATTCTATATTAAATACATCTTGGTTGATATAATGAGTGCCTCTGAGGAACAAGTTGCCAAATTTTGGCAGGTTAGTGACTCCACATCACTCCACAACTACTTTTTTTTTTTTTTTTAGATGTGATTGTGAAATAAACTGTACTTTGAATGGGCAAAATGTGCAAATATAAAGCCTACACTTTTGAACATACAGTATCTGTCTAAATGGGCATTCCTTGGGCAGAATAAGTTGCAATGTGGATCAGACTTTATACTTAAAGTCAAAAGTCAGGCTACTTGAGAACCTTCTAGAGCCGGATCAGACCTTCCTTAATCCTCCAGGTGGCACTCAGACTCCAGTCCTTCAGTGAGCCTGATAAATCTCTCTGGTTTTTGCTGCCACTCTTCCTAGAAACCCAAAGAGAAGATGTCCAGGCAGTTCTCCACACTCAATGCAGTTATTTATATCTGGACACAAAGAGGAGACTGTGTATCTTGGCAAAGCCGAGGGTTCAACCCTTTCAGTTGACTGGCCGCAGTTCACCAGTGCCAAACAAATTACTGTGTGGTGGGGGCCGGATAATTAATGAAACATGGAGAATGCAGAGAGAGAATGATGTCCGCATATCTGGGAGGAAAGTTTCAGAGGACAAATGAAGTGTAAAATTAAATCTGCAAGTTGGTTGTAGAGATCTCCCAAAATAGAATAAAAATGAGGACACAGACACTATTATTTATTGTTTCACTCATGGAATATGCTGTATATAGCCGGATGACTACTGAATCTACAGTACACCCAAAGAAATTCAATAAGCGAGTGCAACTTTAGGATCCGTTTAACACATTTTACTTTGTTAAAACCGTTTTTGGGAATTAAGTTGATGTTCCCTCAAAATCAACACTGAAAATCCGAATAAAAGTCGTCTGGGCCTAATAATAACTAACCCGAACTGCAGTAAAACATGACATGAAGAGCTGGCGCTAACGGTGGTGAGAAATAAAAACCGTAATGCTTATTCACCATAGAGTTCGTATATACACTTCCTTGTGGAAAAAGCCCTGCCAGAATCTGGTGTGTTAAGAGAAAGGAAGTTCAGGGATGGTGTTGAGGGACCAACTTGTCAGACGTTACCTCACAGACCAATCCAAGGTGGCTCAGACTTCATCCTTTGCTAAGTTGTACAACCTCCGCATGGAAATCCCAGAATTTACCCATGGGTCAAATGCAGGAAGCTTGTTAACAGTGGAAAAGTGGAAAAGGCATTTTTTCCTGATGCTCTCTCTCGCCTCGTGTATTGGTAGCATGAAACTGGTGTCCCTTCACCTGAATGCCAGCTTGCTCAACCCTTAGTTGTCTTCCAGAATCTCTTTGCCTAATGTTTGGATGAGGAAATTTCTAATTACGGAAAACTTCACTTAAGACGAAAAAGAGACTGTTTCCCACACACAGATTTATTTTTAGTGAGAATAAATGTCATATTTAGTGTGGCACAAGAGAACCAACTCTGAGGATGTTTATACATAGACCAGACTCGTTGGCTGTGCAGCAGGAATTCTATGATATTCCGGTTGGTGACCTTGGAAAGACGTGTAATACGGCAGCTGCTCAGGTTCGTGCCATTTATTTGTTTTTCCAAAATAAGAGACCCTTCCCTCCCTACATTTAAATCTCTCCATCTTCTCCTAAAGAAATGGTTGTCACGAAATTCAAAATTTGCTCATTGTTTATTTACTCTCACATCCTTTCAAACCTTTTTATTTTCCAAGGAGCATTTTTGAAAACATCTTTTCCATTCAAACTACGAAAGGAACAAGAACATTTTTTTGTAGTCTATACAACTTGTGTACTGCATTCTGAGCGTTCTGAAGTTATACAGTAGTTTTGTATAAGAAACAGACCAAAATTTAAAGTCGCGAGGGAACTGAATAACGAAGGATCACTACATCCGAGTGTAACGGATCATCGGAAAAGTTGATCGGTTGTTGGCTGGATGTTGAGATGTGGGCATTGCACTCAAAAGTGGAGGCAGGAAGGTCCAGTTATGACATGAAATTTATGAGACTGAAACATTTTTTAAATAAAACATATGCACAAATAATTATTTACAATAAGTTCTATAAGAAAATGGGGTGAATTTCCATTTCATGCTGACTTTATGCACTGATGGTGCATCAGAAAAATACATACAGGTTTGGAATGACACAAGTAGGAGAAAATGATGATTAAAGAAGGCTAAAAAAAAAAATCAGTTTCATGAACTAGTTAATAGAACAGAAGTACAACTAGTCCAAAATAATTGGCATAATCAATCAGCTATTCTTTTCCATCAGAAAGCAAACTAAAAACTCAACGTTACATCTGACAAATGGTTTGTTAAGCAAATTTGACTGCATGTGTTCTTTTCCTGATGATATACAGTGATTTGTATATTCAGGGCTAATCGAGACTTCAGCCTAAAGTCTCCAAAGTCTCCACAATGCTGCACAGGCATGAATAAGCCATAGAATCATAGACAATCCATTAAACAAAGAATCCTTATGCCTGACAGCTTGTTACTACAGGCTAGAGTTACTCAGTCAGCGGCTGTTTCTGTGCTCATAAATCAACAGTGATCAACAACATTCAGTCTCTACAGCAACCATGAGAGGCAGACACATGGGGTAACAGAAGCCTGTTTAACAGCACAGCTCTTGATCCGTAAACAGAGAGATACGTGATTTGGGAACAGAAAGAAATAAACTAAATAATAAATTAGCTACAGCTGTTATTGTCAAGCCCAGGCTTTTCTGCCAAGTCCAGAAAAATAACAGTAGTGGTAGCCAAAACAAATTAACAAGTGCACACATCAGCAAAAGAGCTTAAATATCATTAATAATTAATTAGTGGTGCATGCTAATGCAAGCATTGCAATTACTATTGCCCAGGGTTAGGTTTGAACAAGTTTTGAAGAAACTATATGTATTAAACTTCGGTGCATGACTTGTCTAACAGTAGCTACGTTTAAATGCACTCAAATAATCAGTTTATTAATGGCTCAATCTGACTAAAAAGCCTTCATGTGAACATTTCAATCCATCCGACTGGGATATAATCAAATAAAACTTCGATCAGATTGAAAGCGGTGGTGTAGACCTAGAAAAATTAAATTGAAAGGAAAAATCAAAATAATCATGTAAATGCTTAAACCCGAAATTCTTCTCAAATAGGTTTCAAATAGATCAAAAATACTTCACGCACATGTGCAGAGCCATGCCACACATTGTTTACATACACGTTTAACATCTTACAAACCGCTTGCACATCTTAAAAGATTTGGCGCATGAAAACATACCTGGTGTTTGTGCTACTGACATGAATGATAGCCTATCATACTACATGCCCTACCAGTACCAACCACCCAGAGCACCATAGCAATCACATAACATGCTAAAAAGACTCAAAACAACCCAGCAACTGCATAGCAATGTTATGACAATCGCCCACAACAATCTAGCATTATGATTGGCCAATTTTTTACAAGCAACCACCACTCACATTCCCTTCAGAAAACATTAAAACCCATGTATCTCTAATACAAGTATATTTCTAGAGACAACAAACAGGTGGCCTACCACTACATTTAGATTTCACCAACATGCCAAATTTACTGTTATTGTTATTACTGTAAAATCATCATGAATTAAGATAGGAAAGAATGTAAAATTAATCTTTCTGTCATTCCTAATGTGTTTTAAAGGGGTCCTATTATGCTTTTTCACTTTTTCAACTTTAGTTAGTCTGTAATGTTGCTGTTTGAGCATAAAAAAGATCTGCAAAGTTACAAAGCTCAAAGTCCACTTCAAAACGAAATATTTTATTTAACAGAAATTACTTTTGAAAAACTACAACGAACAACTCGTTTGGACTACAATGTATATTTTCCGGGATTTGTGATATCACAAATATCGACGAATGGGACGAGACCTGGTTGAGCTGCACTAGAGAAGGCAACGAGTGTTATCACTATGTTGGAGACACGCTAGCTTTCCCAAGGCAGACGAACTTAGAGTGGTTACAATCATCCGGGTTTAAATAGCGCTCAAATTGATTTGATTTTGACGCAATATTTACACTGAAGCTCGCAGGTGGCTATTGTAAGGGGCATGACATTTCCTGACCAGGCACTGAGTGCTGCCAATCACAACACACACTGGCCCAGCTAACCAATCACAGCACATTTCGTATTTCAGAAGGCGGGACTTCATTTGATACAGGAACTATTCGAGCCGTTCATGCCAGACTGGGGAGAGAGGTGTTGTAATAATGTAAAATATGTGAAAAATAATGTGTTTTTTTAACAACCTAGTACGAGAGCCTGTTCTAGTACACCCCCAAAACAAAATCAAGACTTTGTAAAAGAGCATAATAGGACCACTTTAAGTTTGAACCCCTTTAAAGAAAGTCAAAATAAAACTTTCAAAGTAAAGTTTCAGAGAAAGTTTGGGTAACTAAAAAATCGTAACATAATTAGTCAGAATGGGCTAAATAAATGCACGCGATCGCCTGACGAGGTAACCAACGGTAGGACAGTAGGCCACTCTATGGTTTGCATTAGAATCAGTATAAAAAAGTATTTATCAATTTATTACAGCCTCAGATATAAAAAATAAATCACAAAATGTCATTAGGTGTTTTGTTTAAACGTATTTAACATACTTGACATTAGCGGAGAAGTCCTAAAATACGATTTCGATTGGTCGTGCCGAAAACTGATAGAAAATCGCTCCCAGTCAAGTCAACAGATAGGCTATTGTAATTTGCAAATTGATTTATTACCGACTCAGAGAGAGATATATATATATATATATATATATATAAATAAATAAAGATCACAAAATGTCATTATGTGTTTTGTTTAAACGTATTTAACATAGCCTAGGCCTACTTGACATTAGAGGACATTGCTAGAAGTCCTAAAATACGATTTTGATTGGTCGCGCCGAAAACTGATAGAAAATCGCTCCCAATCAAGTCAATAGATAATGTAATTCGCAAACTGATTTTGTTGTTATAAAAATAAATGTAGGAGGCTTTTTTGTTTTTTTTGAGGATGGAACTGTTACTATAGTAATTTCAATTTAGGAAACATAACAGTAGTTGCAACCATACCAAACATTTCCCCAAAACAAGCAGCGTATCTCTCGCAGATGAAATAGCCAACAGTCAGTCGCACCACATCGACTTGTTTATCTATATTTGACTTTGACTGGCTTTTGACGTGATGTCATTTCGGAGTAACATGACAGCAAATAGGACCCAGCAGAGCTCTCCGGCGAACCTCACCTGTCCCCAAACGCACTTTTACTTTTCCACCTGAAGTCGCCTGCAGAATCCCGACATCTGTCAGACTTAAAGATAACGGCATGTTTCCTGCTTTGCTCTGCAGTTTGTTGCTCCTGCACGGCTCGCTCGGGGAGATCGTGTTCCGCTGCCCGAGCTGCACCGCGGAGCGCCAGGCGGCGTGTCCCAAGCTCACCACCTCTTGCGAGATTGTCAGGGAACCGGGTTGCGGTTGCTGTCCGGTTTGCGCCCGGCTTAAGGGCGAGCTGTGCGGCGTCTACACGCCGAGATGCGGGAGTGGTTTGAGGTGTTACCCGAGCGCGAATTCAGAGTTACAGCTGGAACAGCTGATACAGGGACTCGGACGATGCGAGAACAAAGTGGACCTGGAGCCCACTATGCCCAACCAGGAGTCAGAACACATTGGTGAGTCTCAAGACTTGTTTGTGAACATGGATTGATGCACAGCCGCTGCCAAAATGTGTGCATATTGCACGGATGATGTTGCAGCAAATATCAGTGCAGGGTCTTTGTTCTGGCACCTTTTTCTCCACCATCTTGTTTGATTGTGTATACAGCCAACTGATGGCTGATGTTAGATCACCAACTTGTGTCTGAACTGCTTCTGGTGCATCTGCTCATACGTGCTTGATTTTGTTTAGGATCAGGATTCTCACAGTCATGGAAAACCTGGGAATGTCAGTCAGTGTTAAAATTGAGATTTCTTTGGTAAGGCCATGGGAATTAATGCAATATTTAAAAGTCATGGTCATTTATAGAGTTTTTGTAATTGTTTATTTTTATATTAATATGTATTTATTTTTATGTATTATATATTTAAATATTAACATTTTTTTTCATATATTTCATCAGCTAGAAATCCTCTATAAACGTATAGTTTTATAAGTAATCATAAAATAAAGTGTATAACAAAGTGGAAGTAATTGAATATATTTTTAAATTATGTATGTATATGGATATTAGGGATGTGCATCTCCATGACTGAGGCCGATACGATACGCATCTCGATGCATAGCCAACGATACGATATATTAAAGATACATATGAAGCAGCTAGCGATGCGATACGATTCACCCCTGTTACGATGCAGTGCGATCCGATTTCGATTCCATCCGATTCAACACAATGCGATTTGATGCAATACGATGCAATGGAGAAAATATGATAACTTTTCATGCCTTGAGGCCTGTTTCATAAAACAAGTTAACCAAATAAGCCAGGCTTATTTCAGTTAGTCTGACTCATTGTCAAATGATTTGGTTCCATAAAGCAAATTTAACATGGGCCTAGATCAAGCTTAGTCACTGTGGCAACTTGTGCTGGGAAACTAACCTGGTCTAAAGCAGGCTAACTGTCAGACTAAGCTAAGCCCCTCTACTGACCAATAGCAACATAATGATATTACCACTGTCTCACATACTATTATTTGACTTTTTTTTTTACACTTTCTAGCCATGCAGCCTTTCTCTCTGGTTTTATGACAGCTGTACCTTTTATAGTTTGCAGAATATTAGAATATTACAATCTAAAATTGGTTTTTAAAGCATTAAAATAACTAAATTTGAATTTAAAATCACTGAATTAAAAATGAAAATAAGCAACTTGTGCTGGGAAACTAACCTGGTCTAAAGCAGGCTAACTGTCAGACTAAGCTAAGCCCCTCTACTGACCAATAGCAACATAATGATATTACCACTGTCTCGCATACTATTATTTGACTTTTTTTTTTTTGTACAGTTTCTAGCCATGCAGCCTTTCTCTCTGGTTTTATTAAAGTTGTACCTTTTATAGTTTGCAGAACATTAGAACATTACAATCTAAAATTGTTCTTTAAAGCATTAAAATAACTAAATTAAAAGTTAAAATCACTGAATTAAAAATGAAAATAAATAATAAAGAAAATATATTGGTCACAGATTATTGGTCACTTTCTAAATAATACAATTATTATATTTATTATTATTATAGATATAGCGCATCCACTAGTAATTATATATAAATTAATCGGTTTTTACCGATGCAAATATGTTGGAAACGATACATCGCGATACAAATTCCAACTTGTATCCGATGCACACTTTTTAAACCGATGCATCGCATCGTTAATTTTTTATGCCGATGCACTGAGCGAATCGGGGAATCTTCCAATCCCTAATATATATATATATATATATATATATAAACTTAGTCATATTTAATAATTCTTATCCATAAACTACATGAAAAGACAATAAAAAATTAAATTGAAGTCAACATAGCCCTATATTATACTCACACAACACATATAACAGATTTTAAAATAATAATTTATTTTTAATTTTATTATCTAGAAATTATAATTTTTTATAGAGTAATATCTAGTTCATGGAAAACAAAAATATCTACATAACAAGGTGCTCCACTTTAGCAAAAGTTAAACTTTTCTCATCTTTGAGTTGCTGGACACACCCACATCCTGTCCTCAGCAGTCACTGAGTTCAGGTTGTTTCATCAATGCAGGTGGCTGCCGATGGGAACAGGGCTTTATCCAGTAATAAATGACTGGAAAAGTCATGGAAATTTCTATAGTCACTGCTGGTCCAAATTTATCAAGTTATGTTAAGCTTATCTGGTCTAGTCACAAGCACTCAAAAACACTGGAAAAACTCATTGTCGAATTCTGTGTAAACCCTGTTATATTTACTTAAATTAGATGGCTAAAGCACCATATAAACCATGCTTTTATTATTACAGTCCTTGGGTGTTGATACAGGCAGATTAGATCAGTAAGCTGCAGCATTAGACATTTGAGGTCAACTTCTTTTGTGCCACCATTAGAAGCAATTGGAGATCTATAACATTGTGGCAGTCTATAACATAATGTGGCAATGAAACAACGCTTTTGGGTGCAGTGGGATGGTCAGTGTTGAAATTTAGTTGACCATGGGACCATTGATCCCCTCAGTAAGCAGATAAGCTTATCACCTGTTGAACTATTGACACGGTAACGTTTGCCATTCTTTCATTTGTCTTGGTGGTCCCTGAATAATATATGTATACGTCTTTGAAACTTTCTCAGGGGTTAGTTCTTTCAGAATTGGGAAAAAAAAGTGTATCATGCACAATGCTGCCTGTTGCCTTGATAATATCGTTTGTATAATCCCATGTGGGTGTTATCAGAGGCCATCTCTTTTGCTCTAAAGGCCAGGATGAGCAGTTTTTGCCAACCTTTTGCCATGCAACTGAAATATGTGACCTAGATTTCTAATAAAATAAAGAATTTTCAAATTACTGATGACTAAATGGTGCCAAATGCCTCTGCTTTGAAACAAATTGGCAGCCGTTATCCTGTTGTGCTGTTGCATTTTCCAAGAAATCAAGGGTGAAAGGCTAATGTCGCCTGGCACAAATTGGACTTTTGCACACTGAACTTTGAGGCCCGTCCAGGCACCCTTGTGAATCTGCCCCGCTACGCTAGCTGAGCAGCGTTTGAATGGTGTATTTTGGGACACCAGTAAACAATAAGCAACAGGGCTGCCCAGCACCAGCAGTTAATCTGCTCATTTCCAAGCCTTTCCAATGCAGGCTTCTAATAAAGAGAAAATACTGCCAGCTCTAAAGATAGTTAAAGTTCACCGTTACTCACCCTCATGTTTTTCTGGCACTGTGTTATTTTATTTGTTCTGTGAAAAATAAAATTTTTTAGGCTTAATGTCAAAGCTTCTGCATTCTATACAGACATGACTGCAAATGATTTTAGTGGAGATTTTTCAGTGAATATTAATGTTTTATTATCTGTTTGTCACACAAAACAATTGCATGGCTCTCAAAGACATTGAATATGGCAGATAAAGGGTAAGTTTGCTGATTTTCAACCAACTTCGCATTGTTACATTGTTGGTAGTATAATGTGAATGAACAATGTGTACTTTTTCTCTGTGTTAACTGCACCAAGTCTTTTTTTTTTCTCCACAGCCTCTTTTCTCTGTTTACTCGTCATGTAGAACTGATTTAAAAGAAAAAAAAAAAAACTCTTTACTGTATTGACAGCTAGCTTTTATTAAAACCTAATTTTGCCAATGCCAAATTACCCCTTTAAGTCACATGGACTTTTATGTTTATTTTGTTTGTTGCAGCTTAGCAGTATAAATCACCATCCACTGTGATTGCATGGAAAACAGAAGCTCAGATATTCTGCATTCGATCTCTTTAATGTTTTCTGGAAGAAATAAAATAGTAGCTGGATTTGGAAAAACGCGAGAGTGAGTAAATGATGACAAAATCATTTAACTAACAGTTTAATCAAAACTCCAGTTGGCAGATTACTTGGCAGTAGTGAGGTGTGTGGTCCGTAACATACACATTTATCTTTCTTTTCTCAATGTTTTCTGTGAGAAGAATTCAAAATCAGCATCAAACCAGTTAGCCCTGTGAGTATGATTACTGAACGTCTTGTGGAAATCTTGTTAGCCAAAGCCAGTGTCCACATTCTGGTCCAGTACTTCTGTTTCTGCTTAACAGAAAACACAAATTATTGCTGATCTAATGAATGCCGAGTATGTCTTCTATTAAGGCTCATTAATGCAGTGAACTATGAATGAATGTTGTAATGATGAAATTCACTAGAAGGTGCTACATCCAGGACTTCTGATCCTCTTCTTTGTGTTCGCTGCATGCCATTGTGTTATACTGCGTGGCCACTGCTCGGTATAGCTTTAACCAAATGTTGTGATTTGGCACCCAAGCATTGCATCTCAAATGAAAGCTCATTCCGCACTGCGGCTGGTGAATAACATTCAGTGGTTTCATCACACTGAGCATCTCTTAATTATCTGAAACCTCGCTGTGCATGCCCTTAACTGTGAGCATAGTGCACCACCTGTAGTTAGCATTGTTCATATGTCAGGCGGCTGCCTCAAACATGATCGAGCATGCATTAGAACCTGATGAGAGGAACCTCTTTAGTAATGACATTTAACCAGTGCACAGATGCTGGCTTACATAACGTTCCCTTGGCTTTAACTTTGGATCAGTTTCAAGAAGTCTAGAATATGTTTTGTCCATATCCGGGGTTTTGAGAAGAACTACTTTGCAGCATGTGTGACCACACATCTGAGGACCTCTGTCATCATTATGAACTTTAGCATGGCAATTAAAGGATAAATTCATGCAAAAATGGAAATTGTCATCATTTATTCACCTTCGTGTTGTTCCAATAAAAAAAGAGCTGCTTTATTTCCAAACGACGGAAGTGCATACATACAACTTCAAGTCTCATGTTAGTTTATTGTGAAGAACAGACTGAAATCTAAGACATTAGTTGTTCATCTAAAGAGTTCACAGATCTTATTCCAACTTGTGTTCAATTAGAAAAATGCCGTATTTAGATGTGTCACACCAGATTTAATGGCAAATGCCACTGGTTCTTGCATGGCATGTGTCTTATTACAATAGGTTTGAATTTATTTAACTGCATGTGAGATTTCATAGCTATAGCAGAGGGGAAGATTATTAATATTACTTCAGATGACTTGGAATATAGTGCAAATTATATTTGTGAACTTTGATTAGAATAGTGAACGTCTTACATTTTGGTCTGTTCTTCATACAAAAGTCATCATATGACTTCAGAAGACTTGCATGAGTTGTTTAGACTACTTTTATAATACGTGATTTTGTCATCTTTATTATTATTAATATTATTAAAAAAAATTATTTAGCTTCAACTTTTAAAAACATTTCTTATTTTCATTAGTTTTTTTCATCAATATTTATATTTTTACATCAATTATTGAATATGATTTTAATCATTCTAGTTAACAGTATCAACAGCGCTCAAAGTGAGCATCGGTCAATGTACATTAAGTTCAAGTTCAGTTTTATTTCTAGAGCACATTTAAGCACGAAACAAGGCCGACCAAAGTGCTGCACAACATACAATAATATACAAGGAGAAAATCAGTAAACAAATAGAAACAATTCAAAATCCATACAACAACAAAAGCAGATTAAAACAATTCAAAGGCACATATTGCATGTTAAAAGCCAGAGAGAAAATATGTGTTTTAAGATATGACTTGAACTCAGATAAAGTGGAAG
>NW_015548335.1:85764-91004 GCF_001515605.1 Sinocyclocheilus anshuiensis
GAGCACATGTAAGCACGAAAAAAGGCCGACCAAAGTGCTGCACAACATACGATAATATATAACAAGGAGAAAATCAGAAAACAAATAAAAACAATTCAAAATCCATACGACAGCAAAAGCAGATTAAAACAATTCAAAGGCGCATATTACTACATGTTAAAAGCCAGAGAGAAAAGATGTGTTTTAAGATATGACTTAAACTCAGATAAAGTGGAAGCCATTCTGATGTGAACTGGTAAGTTGTTCCAGAGGGTGGGACCAGCCACTTCAAAGGCTCTAGATCCTCTGGTTTTTAAGCGGGTTCTAGGGGTCTGAAGGAGAAATTTGCCCTCTGATCTTAATCCCCTCTTCGAGGAGTAGGGGTGGAGTAAATCAGACAAATAAGACGGAGCTTGATTGTTAAGTGATTTATAGACAAGTAGCAATATTTTAAACTCAATTCGATAGTGAACTGGCAGCCAATGCAATGATCGCAAGAGGGGAGTGGCATGATCAAACTTTTTATACCGCTTCAAGAATCTAGCTGCAGCATTTTGAACAACTTGTAGCCGAGAGATTTGGGACTTTGATATTCTGAAATAGAGGGCGTTGCAATAATCCAGCCGAGACGTAATAAAGGCATGGATAGCAACCTCTAGAGAGCTTTTTGAGAGAAATGACTCCACAAATCTCCTGTTTGTTAAGAATGATTTAAACCAGTTTAAAACCACCCCACCCAGTCCCACATGAGACGCCAAATGAGAAATAAGAATCTCGTGATCGACAGTGTCGAAGGCAGATGACAAGTCCAACATCACTAAGATAGCAGAAGCACCAGAGTCAGTAGTCATTAAAATATCATTTAAAACTCTTACAAGAGCAGTTTCAGTGCTGTTGAGTGATTTGAACCCAGATTTAAATTTTTCAAGGATGTGATTATTAGTTTAAAAAGGCTGAAGTTGTAGGAGTACAATTTTTTACATTACTTTTGAGATAAATGGTAAGGTGGAAATTGGTCGATAATTTTCTAAAACAGAGGCGTCAAGAGAGGGCTTCTTGAGAACCGGGGTAACCATGGCCATTTTCAGGTCGTCCGGAATGGACCCGGATTTCAAGCAGTTATTCAACAGTGATACCAACCCTGGGCCCATGGTATCAATAATTTGCCTCAAAAAGCGGGGGTGAATTACATCAAGGGAACAGAAAGAGGGTTTTAATTTTGTGATCACCTCCTTGACTGTTTGTAAAGATACATCGTTAAAAGTTGTCCAAAGTGTTGGATTTGTAGGTGGCAACTCAACGTAATCTGTTACCTGTATCTGGGCCCTCAAATTTGTAACTTTGTCACAGAAGTATCTCAGGAAGTCCTCAGAAAGCGCAAAGGAAGGATTTTGAAAATAATTAGTAGGAGAATTTAGAGCAGAGTTAATAACAGAGAAAAGTATTTTAGGAGTACAGTGATGCTTTTCAATAATATTTGAAAAATAGGAGGCCTTGACTTTCTTAACAGCTCTTTGATATAAGGACAAACAATTTTTTAGAATATCAAAAGAGATTTGCAGTTTGTCTTTTTTCCATTTTCTTTCCGCTTTTCTGCAGGATTGTCTGAGGCAGCGAATGTTATTATCAATCCAGGGTTCTGATTTGGGTTTTAGTTTAAAATGCTTAAAAGGTGCAATGGAGTTTAATACGTCCGTCCAGACTGTATTTAAAGAATTGAAATGGTATTCAGCATCAAGATCAGAGAGTGGTGACTCAACCGACAGGGAAGAGTTAACTTTATTGTAAAGCGCAGTAAAATCCGCGCAAAAATGTGACGAGTATACGCGAGTTTGTCTTATATCAGAGACTGTTATCTGGGGAATCTCAGGAAGACACATCATAAATACAATGGGAAAGTGGTCAGATATGGGGGATTCAATCACTTCAACATCCGTTATAGACAGCCCAAAAGTCAATATTAAGTTCAAAGTGTGCCCTTGTAGATGTGTAGGATGGCTAACCCATTGCAGTAAATTAAAAGAGTCAATGGTGTTCAGGAATTCAGTGGATAACTGTTTAGAGGGGCAACACACATGGACATTGAAGTCACCAACTAAAAGAAATCGGTCATGTTTAGTAACCAGGTCCCCTATGAATTCAGAAAATTCCGCTATAAAACCATTTACTAAGTGAGGTGGCCGATATACCAAAACTAGTACTATTGGTTCAGACCAGTCAAGCAATAATATCTGAGATTCAAAGCTTGTATATGTGGCAGAGGATAATAGACGACAACGTGATTTGAAAGTTTTCCTTGTGATAATAGCCAATCCTCCTCCCCTACCAGTAGGTCAGGGAGCATCGTAAAAACAGTAATCTGCTGGAACAAGTTCAGAATAGGGGCTTAAGTCTCCTTTCTTAGCCCACATTTCAGTAATAAGCAAGAAGTCCAGATTTTGAGAGGACATAAAATCATTAAGAATGCAGGTCTTGTTAACCAGAGAATGAGCGTTGATCAGCGCCATTTTTGGAGAATGCAGAGTGTTTCGTGAGACCGGGGTTTTACTCACGGATCGAAGATTAGCAGGGTTTACTCCCACCGCGTGAGGCCGAAGGCTAATCCGAGGATGTAGATCCAGGGGAGGACGATCTGGAGAATCCGGAGAGGCCTGAGGGACCGGCAGGGTGTATCGAAGCCAGCGCGACGACTGGACCGGTAAATACCGAACCACAAAATGCCAATAATCCGTAGTCCAAGGCAAAGGACATAAACTGGGTGGGACGCCAGCTCGCAGATATGATTTTAGTCTGATGATCACTCCTCCGCGTTTCCCGCGTCTTCTTCGACGCTTTCTCGGGGTGATGTTAAGCGGCCATCGCCAAAGGAAATCCGGAATGTCTCGTATAATACTCCTGTGTGGGATGTCCACGAACTTTCCCAAATTCGTTTCAGAGACAACCATACAGCGACTACGAATGTCCAGGAGTGATTGACGATCATAAGTGAAAGTCTCGACATATAGTTTAATGTCGTGAGAAAACATATAAACAGCCAACAGCAGGACATAGTAAAAAACGTAGGTGAAAAAAACGTAGGTGAGGACAGCAAGTGGCTTGTCATGTACACAGGCGCCACATTAGAAGCAACATTAAGTTGCTTCTAATAAAATGACAAAACCAGGAATCCAAATGATGAATCTGATGATGAGTCTGATGAATCCAAAATTACACACTAAAATGCACACTAAAATTATGAATACACCCATGTACCATTAGCTAAAGTCAGGTAAAAAGATGCACCTGTAAACTTTTGCACCGATTCACTCCAGAAAATCCAGCCTCCTCACCACCATCCTAAAATATATCTCATGTTTATTCAAGCTAGCGGTTTGTATCTCATGTTTGTTTTTCAGCCTTTTCCTCTTTCTTCTTGTATCGTGTGTACTGTGATTGCCCTTGGATCCCTTTGGGGTCTGATGTGCTGAGACACGCTCTCTTCAACACCTTTCCAGTGCCTGCAGTGGGGATGCCTTGGGTGGCGGCTGCTTGTCGAAACCTGTGACACCAGAGAGGCTCCTTGTAGGCGCCGTGACTACTTTTGCTCCGGGGCATCTGGAGTGTCATGGTGTCAAACAAGCAATTTATAATAACAGAAAAAAAACCGCTTGGTCCTTTCTCCCCAAGGCCATCCTAGACAACCCCCCACAGACTGGAGAGACGATGAAGGAGCGTCAGCAAAATACACAGTCTGACACATCCAGCCATCTTTCACTATGTGCTATAATGCTGGCTGCCTGCCTGCCCAACTGATACACATGAAAATGTCAATATTGACTCCAACAGGTATATTCACTATGAAATGGTTGCAAAGAATACAAGTCTAGCAGCAGCGAGGCTGTGTTAATACCTCTCGACACACAGTTACATTCCTGTCAGCAGGCCTATTTTGTTTTGACTGACAAGAATTACGATTTGTAACTTACATGCTGCCATCTTAGCTGTAATGCTGATTTATAATCTTCTTTGGATTTTATAATTGAGAAACATTTATATGGGCCATTCTACAGAATTGGTGCAAACTGCTGTCCTGTCCCACAACCAAAAAAGCATTTACGTATTCAAATCTTAGATGTTTACTAAGGTCCTTTTATTATCTATTGAAACCCACAATAATATATATATATATATATATAATCATAATTTAGTGGGTACTTCCAATTGGGAGGTGGCTGTCCCGAACCCTAACCCCTAAATTTGCTGAAAATGATATTGGAAAAAAATATGTTCTGTATTTTCATGTCACTACCAAAACAGTGTGTTTTAGTCCATTGGCTGGGACTAATTTTAACTACACCCCTACATTTATGATCAAGAAATATGTATGTGTCACTCTCTCTCATATAGATACATGGTGAGTAGATAGGTCCCATTATTTTGAGGTAAATGTATTCAAAAGTATGAAAAATCTGTGTTTAACTTTAAAGAACGTCCCAACCGAAAGATGAACAAAGATGTTATAATAGTGTTTGGTTCAATGTATTTTCAAACTAATGAATCCCAAGTGTGAAATCAGTATGATCAACTTTTTACAAAGAAAATTTGGATTTAAAATCTCATAAATCACACTTGAAATATTGTTAAAATTCTAATTGTTATTGATTTACCTCTGAAAACTTTTTAATAAAATAGAAAATACATATTTACAAGGAAGATGTAAGCAAAATCTTAATAGGTCAATATAACCCTTCTTACTGAATTATATAGTACTGTGTTTCGGTAGTGACAAATTTGGGGAGAGGACAAATATTCCAAAACCTTCTGAAAATGCAATATGAGAATTAACTGCACAGTTACTAGAAATGTGTACCTTGCATATTATACAATTTGCATACATACAAAATTTGAGGAAAAAGATACAATATTTTCTGTATCTGTTGTGTTGCACCTGCAGGTAGCCCTGCCCACTCTGAAATTTTATTGGATGAGGGCTGCCATAGTTTTGAATTTTGAATTTAGTTTTTGTTTATTTCTTTTTTTTCAGTCTGTCTATTCAGTTTAGATTTTACCCTGTCTTCACTCTTAGTTTTACTAGTTTAGTGTTTAATAGTTTCTAGTATTTCTAATATTTAGTTTAATTTTAATATATTTCTCCTACCTGTAAAAGCAAGTTAAAATTATATAATTTATAATAATAATTAATAATAATAATAGTTATAGTAATAGTAATAGTAGCCTAAAAATCCTCAGTGCTGTCTAGTGTTAACGATAGTGTTATCTAG
>NW_015548335.1:91491-96301 GCF_001515605.1 Sinocyclocheilus anshuiensis
TTTTTTTTTTTTTTACATTCATTGTGAAAAAAAATTCCTCATATTGGTTAGGACACAGTGTAAAAGTCCATAATTTGGACTGCATTTTCAACTGTTGTAGAGCTAATCTAACGTGTTGTTAATAATATCAAGGGAGCTTGAAGATTGTTTTATCTTGTTTTGCACTGTCAAAGCAAACATTTCCAAATATTTTAATACATTCTTTCTGTAAACTAATGGTAGCTAGCAAAGCGTCTTCCTGAGATCCACACTTATCACCATGCCAAGTGTGTTATCAGTAAGTTTTGTAAGCTTGTTGTTCAACCGCTTGTCAAAAGCTGAAGCTCAGGCAGTCCTTGACACTCAGGAGGCTGTAGTTGCTATGGTGCCAAATGGAGATCAACAGTCCTTCACAAAATGAATCCAAGGCATTTCCTGAGGAAAATTTTGACTTCATGCTGTTTCCTCAAATGCTCAAATCTTAACACTGAAACTAGGTCACTATTATTTGTCAAATTCTAACTGATTATCAAATTGCTTGCTGTTGAGGAATACTACAGCCTTAAAGGCACAGGTCACCCAAAAATGCTCTTCAAAACATTTTCTTTCATGTTCCACAGAAGAATAAATGCATACAGGTTTAGAATGACAAGGAGAGTAATATCTATACAGCACTTTTCAATTTTATGTTTATTTGCATGCTGTAAAAAGTAACCCAGTTATTGATTTAATGTGGATTCACATAACTTTTTTTTTATTATTTGCTGGATGACTCCCTGTAGCAGTCCTTCATTTACTTACTTACTATTTTTTTTTTTTAAATCCGTGTTTAGCATATCAGCAGAAGCACACACACTGGAAGACTGAGTCTCATTCGTCTGCAAAGAACATTTCCTTTGTGCACAGTGGCTGCTGAATCATTGAGGCTCCCTCAGCAGGCCACTGATTTATGACCGTACAACATCGCTGTTTAGTCTTTGCATATATGCAATTACAGAAAAGATAAAAGAGAGAGAGGGAGAGTAGAAGAGAAAGACAGAGAAAAGTGCTGGCACGATCCACCATGTATTGAGAAGAGGCTCACGGCGGGTAGTTTAGGTTGAATGAAATCTTAAATGCTTTTTCATCAAATGGGGGAGAAAAAAATGGGGAACTGCTCCCAGAGGATAGTGACAAATGACTTCACCATGTATTGAGAAGAGGCTCACGGCGGGGAGTTTAGGTTGAATGAAATCTTAAATGCTTTTTCATCAAATGGGGGAGAAAAAAATGGGGAACTGCTCCCAGAGGATAGTGACAAATGACTTCTCAGAATGATTTTCTTAAGTGGAATCAGAGAGAGTGCGAAATACTAAGACACTGAACAGATGTTTTAATGATGTAGAGGACACACAGAGGACACCAGTGGAAGTTCCTGTAGGACAGAATAGTAGAAGAAGTGGTTTGGACTGTCTTTTATACTTGTGGTTAATGGGGAAAGATGTCAACTAGCTCTTGCAGCTGTTTTCACACGTTGTTAGGTTTGAATCAGAGTTCTCTTCAAGTTTTATTTTAGTATTTTGTTATATACCATAGATGTTGAATTAGCTTTTTTTATATTTTCTGTTGAATTTTAGTTTATTTTTTAAAAAATGTTCCTAAATGGTTCTCATTTCTTTTTATAATTTTAGTTTTATGTTAGTACGTTTATTACATAAAAGGAACACAACATTTTTGTTTAGCTAAAATATTTCATCTAATATTTACTTTTTATTTCAACATTTTTTTTTTTAATTTAACAAAATATTCCTTAACAGTTTTAGTTTTTGTTACCAGTAAAAACAGTATGTTTTTTATATTTTTATCTGAAAGCTTAATTTCCATAGTCATTCGAGAATCACAGAGAATTGTTTATGCAGCTAGTGGTCATTTTGAGAACCAGCTTTGGCATATCTTTACTTCAATTTCGGTTTCTAAACTATATTGCAAGTGTATCGTATGATGTGCCAGGCCAAGTGAAAGCCGTATCAAATTTGAGCTCCAAAAACCTCTTGTACATGCCCAAGGGAAGCCATTCTGCACCCACCAAAACCAACAGTTAGCTTTTGCAAAACCCTCCCACACCTGGTCCTGTTTTGCCGGACATTGGCATAGCTTTCCTGTGAGTCGTGTAGTTCCACAAAAGAAAGGAAATTAAATTACATTCTACACTGTTATTTCATGCCGCCGTGGTACAGCGGATTCTTGAAGTTACAACCTTCACAAAAGGCCACATGGTTATGTAAGGAAGAAAGCGTGCCAGATACAAGCCAGCTTTTCGGGCATCACAGCAGCTTGTTTTTCTTGCATTACTTTTTCATACTGACACGTTCTGCTCGCTGCAGCCTGTTTGGAAAAACAACATGGCCGCTCGGCTCCCTCTTCCTAGCCGTGTGGGTTGAAAAAGCATTTTCTGTAAATGTTTAACCGGATGGGTAAACTGTGGACAGGTTTTAATCAATGTCAATGTCTTTGGGTTGTTTTCCCAGAATGCAGCGGGCCTCAGTTCATCCACAAATTGACCAGAGCTTACTGGTTACAAAAGCTTCATGTTGCGTGTCGCTGAGTGCATGTTTGTATATATCAGTAAATTGTGTACTGTAAACCAATACGACCGGTTATAATCCTGCCGTCAGACCTCTGCATTTTGATAAATCCTGGAGAGAGCCTGCAGTTTCAGCTCATTAGAGAAGTATGCATAGATTAAACCAAATCAGCAGTGATGGAGAAGATTTAAAGTGTTTGATTATGGGTGGTAGCATGCAACCAGAGCAGAACTGATCTAGAGTTTTTTTGTTTTTCAGTTTTCAGATAATAGTTACTGTGATTAAAAGTGCTGTAATTTAAAACATTTTTTAAATGTAATTTATTTATTCTTATTTAATTTTATTTATTTGTTTTTGCACGTCACACCATACATGCTGCTAATTTTAAAAATAGTTATACAAATCAATCAGGATACCCTGTTGTACTTGTTTTTGAATGCATCTGAAAAGCATCTTACATGTAACATCATATACAGAAAGTGTATTAAAATTAAAATTAAAATTGAAAACTATTTTATTTTATTTTATTTATTTTTTGCATGTCGGACTATATATACTGTTTTTTTTAAATGTTAAAATAATCATAAAGCTGCATCAGGAGACCCTGTTTTGTTCTGTTTTGCTGTTTTTTTTTTTTTAATGCATCATATGTGAATAGCATCTAAATGTACATTATATAGTAGTGTTGTCACGGTACCAAAATGTCAGTATTCGGTACCAATACCAGTGAACATCCACGGTTCTCTGTACCAATTTCGGTACCAAAGCAAAACACAAAAACATGCTAATTGAACAACATTTTTATTAATAACGTTAAACCAAAATTAAATACAAAACCAATGCCATTCTTTATACTTATTTAAAATTGTTTCAAGTTTTTCGGATACGTAATGGCAGGTGTGTGCTGAAGCACGCCCGCCAATAATTTCTTCAATGAGGCAAACTCTGGCAAAGTCGCCCGCTATTTCAGACACTATTCTTAGGTCTGTTCCTGACAATTGGGCTTGAAACTTTAGACAACAGTATTTGGTGCTGGACAATGCTCAGAGCGATCACCCCCCTTCAGATCTCTAGACTTCCATACTCACCCTACGCTGACTTCATTCGAGCAGCTCTGCGCTCGTGGCCTGAGGGTTCTGCTTTTTAATATCGATGGGCAAGACACAGAGCAGATCTGAATGCTTTCGAAGGGCCAGCTAGAATCCAAGTGACGTTACCATAAGGGACACACAACTAATTTGCCCCATACAAAGTCCAAAAGTACATATTTGCTGTAACAGTTGGAATCAAATACATAGAGGTTTGTTCAGTGGTCTCTGTGCTTTGATGCGGCCCCCGAATTTAAGGGGTCAGAAGAATATGCTGTCTTATTGTCAGAGGACTTTTGAAGAGTCTTTGTTATTTGGTCCTTTTTTGAACATAATGTGATGAAATGTTGTTGTTGTTGTAAATATATTTCAAAATTATTAGTAATTACTATTAATTAAAGGTGCAGCCCGTAAGTTTCTCATCTTTGTCGCCATCTCTGTTTGAAACCTGCAATTGTAGTTATTTGTGGAGTTATTTTTTTAACGTGGGTCTTGCACCGGCATGGCTCCAGCACCGATGAATCTAATGTTTCGAGGAGTATGTGTGGCTGTCACTCACTGCACCAGTGTGGATATATTTACTGTACTTCAGAATCACAGATTCTAGCCTATATCTTGGAAGTATGACATAAAATACGAATTTTCACTGGATCATCTGAATGAGTAAGTAACAAGTCTGACACTTTTGTTTTGACCAACTGAGAGAAAAAAGCATTACAATAAATCGTGCTACAATGGTGATTAAATCTAACGATCGGTTAGGTCATATCGCATCAAACCGTGCAAATTATTATTACAGTTATACTTTGTTCTCAAATTGTTCATGTTAACAACATCAGCATTGCGTGACTACGTGTATGTAGTGTGTATTAGCGTTAGATGTAGATTTCAATTTCTGTACAGTCTAATCTCGAATTGACTTACCATTCGAATTTCATATAAAGACATTCTTTTAACCCAAAAAGCAAATTATTCTTCCTTAGAACTGGTTCTCTTTAAAGGGATAGTTCACCCAAAAATGAAAATTTGATGTTTATCTGCTTACCCCCAGGGCATCCAAGATGTAGGTGACTTTGTTTCTTCAGTAGAATACATATGATGATTTTTAACTTTAACCGTTGCAGTCTATCAGTCGTATAATGCATGGCAATGGTAACAAAATCTATGAGAGTAAAAAAA
>NW_015548335.1:97176-107269 GCF_001515605.1 Sinocyclocheilus anshuiensis
CAACACACCCATTAACGTAAACTACGCCAGAGCGCGTACACACCTAACGCACCTGATGCCGTGCGCGCGCCATAAGACAGTTGGACATAGTGGTGTATTAGAGGTAAAAAATTATATAAATACTGTTCGGTTTCTGGCACAAACCGATCGTTTCGTGTCTTAGGACATCAATGTGTCATCACGAGCCACAGGGTTTAATTTGGATTTGTCTGTGCATGTTTTTTTTACTCTCATAGATTTTGTTACCATTGCCATGCATTATACGACTGATAGACTGCAACGGCTGGAGTTAAAAATCATCATATGTGTTCTACTGAAGAAACAAAGTCACCTACATCTTGGATGCCCTGGGGGTAAGCAGATAAACATACAATTTTCATTTTTGGGTGAACTATCCCTTAAAAATGCAAAACTTGTGTAATCCCATGTAGGCTCTGTAATCAGATGCACATTTAAAACCGGAATCTAATCTAATTTCAGTCACTTGTGTTTCATAAATACATAAACCTTCATGGATTAAAATCTGCCATCAAAATGATAAGTTTAAATATTCTAGCTGCTGTGAGAAAAGACTATATTAACGATCCGCCACCTGCAGCATCCACACATGCGATAGCCTACTAACTTTATGTTTACAGACCACTCAAATTAGAAAACATTGTTATAAGCTTACCATTGTGAATCGGGCTAAGGTAAAGAGATAGTTTTGAACACTGGCTGGTTATGTACTTGCTCAAAAGTTACGGACTGCAGCTTTAAATATTAGTAATTATAAAGATATTTTTTCTTAAACGGATGGTTCAACCAAAAATGAAAATTCTTTAATTACAAACAATTTAGGCACTCTCACACTGTTTCAAACCTGTAAGACTTTCTTCTGTGCAACACAAAATAAGATATTTTTTTTCATACAATGAACGTAATTTTTTTTGTAAACTATTCCTTTAAATAAGGATATAAGTCTTTTTGTTATTAGTAGTTTGCTTGTGATTCGCCAGGCACGTTTTGACTTAAAAGGCACATATCTCTTCACAGGCCTCTATGACTATCTGAATCAAGAGCTGTCATTAATCCCAGCCTTTAACTTTCTCTCTGCCTTTCTTTGATGCGCTGCCAGAACACTGATCCTGGGTTTGCTTTCATTGACAAAAAGATAGCTTGCGGTCTTTGAAATGAGAGCAATAATCCAAATTTCTATACATAATATGTCAATTTGTTATGCAACATCTAACCTAACAGAGTTGTGCAGCATTCACAATTTAATTGACAATAGCTTTTAAGAAGCTATTCAGTTCCTGAATTTTAATTTGAATTAAATTGAATTTAGTTGTCAGAATTCAAAATTCAAAGAAATGTATACAACAGCTGTAAGTGCAATATATTTATTTGCATATGTATGTGCTATTTATTTATTTATACAAATAATCGACTTTAAATTCATGGGTCATGGTGGAAGAATCTGTAGTAGTTTACAGAAAATGTATATTTTTATTTATTTATTTATTTGTTATGTTTTGCTGTAAAACTTGTATTGGAATTCCTGTTTGGTTATGCTGAACTTGTCATTTTAATTCATTAAATTCCTCCTTAACATCCTGTATGCCAGTTTCAGCTCATGAATTGAAAGAGAGCCAATGATAAAAGTTTGCCCAAATCCTTTAACCTACCCTTCCCTTCATTAGGAGAATTAAATGGCACGCGGTCCCCTCCAGTGAAAAAGCCTGGCAAAGAAAACAACTACCAGCACATCAAGGAAATTGCTGTGAAGCAGCATCTCAACAACAAGAGGACCAGGATGTACAGCCCCCAGGATGATCCCAAAACACCTCACCCCAGACAGGTGAGTGTCCCGCTGTGAAGAATCACAGGGCAACACAGTGAATATTAGACCTATAAATATAAAAACCTGTATTCACCTTGAATGTCATTGTGTGCAGTGCCCTCTTCTGGTTATCAAACTTAACACACCACATACACAACGCCACAGGCTCACGCAACACACACACACACATGCTATGACATAGATACTCTCTTTTCTGTATCAGCTAAACATTAATTTTCCTAACACAGTCACAGTCTGGGGTTCAGATTTACGGTATGTCCTTTGTACAACCCTCTATATTTGATGTTGCTATAATCCTGTGGTCTGAGGTTGTTTGTCAGTGTATAATTTATTGCTTCAGTATGTTATTTTCGTGATTGGAGCTGTGCAAAAACGGCTGTAAGCTGATTTTTGGGTGTTTTTCGTATTAAGCCTGTATCTGGTGCCATTTCCACTATGTTTTCAGTCAAAAACATATGATAATTTCCTTAGTTACCTAATTAACCAGTGATTTCTGGTGTCTAAAACATTGCCCGGTGATAGCATACAGTCGCATTGGGATTGCCAAGGCAGAACAAACGGCTGCCGTCCCTGCTGAAACAAGGAATGAGCCAGTGCTTGTCGAATTTGGCCATCACGCAAATCCACAGAGAGTTAATTAACTTTTCTTGGACTTGTACCATGCTTTACCTGGACTCTTAAATCCTTAGCCAAGTGACCACTGCAACACCCCAATCAGCATCTCTTTCTGGCATCATCTAATGTTTTGAGCCAATAGACAAATTGTCTTGCTAATTTACTTCAGTTGGCAAGTCATTTTTCTTTCTTTTTTTTTTTTAAGTACAACTTGAAGTAAATGGCAGTTCTGGTAGTATTCTTAGTAGCTCAGATGTAGGGCTTGTTTTGCATGACATCTTTATAAGATCTAGACTGTTTGCTTTACGTTGTCATATTAGCATATCCGCACCATTTAAAGGACGCTTTAAGCGCATTGATCTGGAAAACAGTCCTACATCGACTCATATTTTCCTCCTCATTGAACGTATTCTATAGCCACTATTGGGCAAGAAATAGTTCAAGAAAAAGACAATCGATGCGACCATAAACAAACAGCAGCGGAGACAACAATAGCTGTCCTATGAAGCACACTGGGTTTGGTTTGGCCGACCTGAAAGCAATAGTAACTACGGCTAAATTATATGTTGATAAAGCAAATGGATGTTGGAAAGTACCATAAAAAGGTAGATGCAATAAAAAGTGATAATGGTAGGGTAATAAAAAGCCAAACCGAATAAACAAGTTTTCTGTGGGGGTCATAAATCAGTAGCGTAACCATCACATATCCCATGAAAAGCAGACATTCAAGGAGAATGTCAGGGTGACGGCATGTCCGATGACAGCAGGAGACTGTTCACTGCTTTGTGATGGAGCACTTTTCATCCGCACGATACGGATAAGATCCCTGGCAGGCCCTCTTCCCCCAGTGCCCTCTTATCCTGGGCCAAGCAGGGAGCAGCCATCATGAGAGATATAGGGAAAAAGAGAAGGAACAGGAGACAGGAATGGTCTTTGATGCCGATGCCTGTCCTTGCGGAGAGGTGGGGAGGCAGAACTAAGCCAGCAAATTAGCTCGAGTACGAGATTTATATCAGCCACACAAATGTTTCATGAGGCCGCCGACCTGCTGTTTATCTCACTCTCCTTATATGAGTGTTTCTTTGAGGAGTTTTATTAAAACTAACTTTTTGTTATATGAAGGTCACATTAACTGTATCTTTTTACCACATTTTGCTATGCCTTCATCACTTATTTTTGCTACTTTTCGAATGCAGGTTTTATTAAATCATTCACAACCCACATTTTCCTCTGATCAAGTTTTTTTTTCAGATGTTACTGTACTTGTTTTGCAATGTAAATCTCACTTGTCAACAGCATATTTTTAAATGGAAAGATTTCTGATGTCTAAAGCAGCCTTAGCACAGCATACACACTTTTTTTTTTTTTTTTACATTTGTCTGTAATCTTGTGAATTTAATGTAAAAATTGTGAAAATATTACAGAATTGTGTGTATTTAGGTATTTAGACAAAGGAGATTGACAAAATAAACTAGTGAGTGTATAAAAATGTGGTTTAATATGTTTTAAGAGTTGAAGAAATACTCAAATACATGTTTGTTTGTTTGTTTGATTGTGTGTGTGTGTGTGTGTGTGCTTGTTTATGTGGTTTATGAGGACACAAATTTGTATAATGACATGGGGATGACAGAGGTATTACAATATGAAAGTGATTCATAAGGACACTTTTTGTGTCCCCGTAATTCAAAAAATCTAAAAATGCACAAAGTTTCCTATGTGGGGTGGGTTGGGTAGGGTTGGTGTAAGGCGATATAAAATACCATTTGTACAGTATAAAAACCATTACGCCTATGGAGAGTCCCCATAAACCATAAAAACCAATGTGTGTGTGTGTTTGGTCTTACAGAGCCAGTGTCAACAGGAGCTGGACAGAGTTTTGGAGAACATCTCCCGAATGTCGTTCCATGACAACAAGGGACCTTTGGAAAATCTTTATGACCTGAAGTTCCCCAACTGTGACAAGACAGGACAGTACAACCTTAAGCAGGTGAAAAGACCAATATTTGACTCAACCTTTCAAAGACATCATCATGGTCGGAAATTAGCAGCTTTGGTAGCTGAAATAGTTTTTCTTTTGAAGTCTTCTTGTCCATTTTCAATTTGAGACATTTTGCAGGTCACTTGCCGCATTGGCCGGGAGATTAGCACAAAAAGTACTCGCATTTGGATGGCAGCGGGTGTTAATTTCACTATAGGGAAATAGGAATATGAGACATTGCACAACCTTTCAATCTGCAGCATCCTGCTGTTTTATTATCCAATTCCATGTGGAAGATTCAATAAAGAGTCAAAGATGGAGCCAAAGAGAAACTGTGTATAAAACATTTCCACATTCTCTTCAGAAGGCTGTTTTATCAAAGCCAAGGCAACTGTATCTGAGCTGAGAGTTACAAGCTAATGAAAATTTTGCTGACCGACTGACCTGTCTGTTGGGTGACTTGCCTTGGTTTTTAGAGACATCAGAGGAAAGGAGAATGACAAACTCAATCTTTTATATCTCAATGTCTTTCTTACTCATCTTTTACATGCTGATGAGATGAAATGGGAAACATTTTTTACAGTCTTTTTGGATCTCAGGTTCTGATGTCACACGTCCGCATAGGAGTTTCATAAGAAGTCTTAGAATGGCTCAAACTGTATATTTGTAAAGATACCAATGTCTGCAAGTAGACGTCCGAGATCTCAATATAAACCCTCATGACTAAATGATCGGATTATTCGTATCTGCATTAATTTTATAATTCTCTGACTGTATATGTGGAGTTTTCATATGCTGTATGTATGTACAGTATATGTATATATACATATAGCTAAGTATACACTAAATAAAGTGTTTTATAAAATAGGGTTATTGACTTCTAAAGCCATTTTGTCTATTGTCTAGGCTTTGACATTTTGCTGACAGAGCTTGCTAACTGAAACCTTCATGAGTTAACAATTATGTTCACAATTATGATATAATATTTCTGTGTCCTGGCATGACATGTTGCAGCTTAAACCAGGACAAAGTGTCCCGGAGAAGTAAACGGGTATGTTGTTTTGACACGAAAACCCTGTTCCCAGGGCTCAAAACAGTGTACCTCACCACACTTAATTGTATTGCAATCATCCTGTTCCTTTTGCAATTATTGTAACTGTCAGTTTTTGTTCTTTGCCATTGGAGGACAAAATTGAGAATCTGTTTTTTGCCTATTTTGGGTCTCAGCGTCAACTATGTCCAGTTCAATTATGACCTCATTTTGGGAGTGCACAGTAGGGGTCAATGAGACGTGCTGGGCCAAATGAGGCGGGAGGGCTGTTTTGGGGTAGTGCCTCCACCCCGTACTCGCCCAAGAGCTTCATTAAGCCCCCAACACCCACCGTTTCCCCACCCGTCTCTCATCATCTTCTCTCTCTCTTGTGTTCCAGTGCAACATGTCCAGCCACGGACAGAGGGGTGAGTGTTGGTGCGTCAACCCCTACACTGGTGTCCAGATACCCTCGTCCCCCAAAGTGAGGGGGGACCCCAACTGCAGCCAGTACTACGGTGGTCCCGACCTGGAACCGCCCACCAGCCAGCAGAAATAGACGCACCCTAGCCCTTAAGGGAGATGCCCCGGGTCGCAAACGAGGACAGTTAAAGCGAGTGCAAGAGCGATGTGCATGTTTGTAATTCTGTACGTGTATGTGTATGTATATTTTCGCAATAGTATGATCTGTATTGTCGATAGGGGTGTGGAAAGTCACATGCCAGCAAAGACAAGCAAGTCAAGGACAGGTAGTTAAACCTCCCCCTTCTCAAATCCAGATAGCTGTACTCCAAATTTAACTCTGAGTGATTGTTTTTTTCTGCCTATTTATAGGCTCGTCCGGTGCCTTTTAATCTTGTGACTGAATCTGGTTGCAGAGAGTCGCTTATACAGCATTTGCAGCTGTTCAGTGTGAAGATGTGTCCCTTTAATTCACCCTTTTGTCTTTCGAGACCCAATAAAAATGGTGGCGCATTTTTTTGCACCATTGGTTGCCAGAAACAAACAGCAACTGCAAATGCACAAAAGCAGCAGCTTGACGTTGATTTAAAAGTGAATCCCAAATTTTTGAAACCAAAAATATAAAGCAGTGGGGTCGTTTTTTTTTTTTTTTTTTGTGGCTGGTTTGAGATGGTCTGTGCAAGAGAGGCTGGAGATGTGCTTTTTGGCTATTTTGACTACTTGGGTACTCTACAGATAAATCAACCATAAGTACTCAAGTATTTGTCGATATGCATCAAACTGGCATCTTTTCTGCATGAGTGTTGCGTTTTTAAGACCAAAACATTTTCAAAATGTGTCTCTAAACCACTGCGTTTGTTTCCATTCAGTTGCTTCAGGCTGAAAGTCGCCACATACGTGAGTTGCTATATGGCGTCGCCACAAATTGCCGCCCCATCTAACCAATTGGAGTGCAAGGTACGAAAGGCCCAAAATGTCAAACAATCGATAAATTAAAAACAAGGCCCCTTTTTGGCACATATTACTGACCTTCAATCAGCATCATATGTTTTGAATTTCAAGTGTGTTTTTACAGTCGATAATTGCCGTTGCTTCCAAGTACTCAATATCTGGCTATCCCTGTTCCTGGCAGCTGATAGACCTCTGTTCTCGTTCTGCTTCTCTACCATGTGGTAGAATTCAGGAGGTGTATGTGTGTGTTTGTAGAGTGGGGATCAGCATTTACTAATGATGTGCTGACAGAGGGCTAGATTAGGGCACAGGGTTGACATTGACAAATGTGATATAAAGTGGGTTAAGTGCCTATAAATAAACACAGGTTTGCCTGCAGTGCCAGTGGGCTGTGCCTCACCTTGCTTCACTCTCATCTGCGGAGGGATGTGTTGGGGGTTGGCAAGGGTGACTTTGCCCAGTGTAACACTTGAATGGGGTTAGTTGAAGAGTCCTGTGGAGGAATGTGAAGTGGTGCATGGGTTTAGTGAGCTTGGTTTACCAATTCTTGTACCATTTTTCCGCCAGTTTTTTCCCCAAAGTAACATACATTGGGATCCAAAATTTTAACCTGGGATTCAAAACCTACTTTAAACCTAGAAATAAAATAAAGGTTTAGGATTCTGAACATTTTTATAAAGGAAAAAAAAATCTTATTCTGGGTCATCAATTAGTAAACACATTTGCCAAGTTTGGGGTTGGTAAGATATACAAGATATATATATAGTGGGAGTTTTTTTTTCAAGATTCTTTGATGAATAGAAAGTTACATGAATAGAAAGAACAGAATTTAGCTAAAATAAAAAAAATTATTTTGTGACATTATAAATGTCTTTACTGTCACTTTTGACAAATTTACTGCATCCTTACTGAATAAAAGTATCAGTTTCTTTAAAAAAAAATCTTACTGACCCCAAAATAATGCAAAATAGAAGCATTCTATAGTCTAAATAGATGAGACCAGTGAGATTTAATGGGTTAACTTGTTCTGTCAGCAGGTGTGATCTGTAATGCCCTGTTCACACAGACACACAGCGGGTTTTATCGCTGAAGGCCCCCAGATCAATGTACTGTTGGATTGTACTGGGCGTTCCTACTACTCTGTGTTCTGACGCCATTGGTGGCCTGTGTGAATGGGCATAGCTTCTGAAAATCTGATCACAAATTGGACAAGAATCCAGGTGCTGCTCATAAATTTCAACTTTTAAAATTCTTATTCCTGCATTTTCAGTGTAGCCTTTTGGATGCCACTGTATGTGACCTTATTGTCATATCACTGAAAATTGCCAGTGTGAACAACAATGTAGGGTTGTTAAAGGGCGGCAGCTGTAACATCCCTTGATTAAGTTACATTTTAATTCATTACCCATATCTCTGCCTCTTAATATCTCTTCCCCATCTGTCGCTCTCTTTCCCGTCCTCTCTCGGTGAGCGTTGAATTGAACAGCTCAATCCAGAAATAGAAGTCGATTAAGTTTTAACATTGATCATAATGTGTTAGACAGTGTTCAGCCCATCGTTTGCTTTTGTAGCTTAGCCTTTGATATATTACCACATTAACCTGCAGTATCTTTCACAGTATTACCACATCTTGCTTGCCCTTAGTAGTAGCTTATATGTATTTACTTTATCTAGTTAGCATTGTGCTAACTACCGCAACAGACTGGCTCTCCAGAATCGTGCAGCCTCGTGTGATTTTGGTGCCTCACGGATAGATTTGCTGAGACACGGGCTACGAGTTTTCCGTTTCGGTTTGTTTCCAAAATAGATCGCTGCCTGCCCTCCGGTGGCACAGTAAATTTTACGGTAGCTCAAGTTTGGCCTAGTTTGAAAACAGTGCGAAACCAATCCCTGTGGTTTTCGGGCATATTGATTTGCCAGAGCGGTTCCAATGGGATGGAAGTGTTCACGTATGCGTGTGTGTGTGTTTGTGTGTATTTGTGTGAACGTTTCGATGCTGTGCCATGCCTGGAGCCAGTGTGACAGTGGGAAGGATTGCTTGCCATCTGGTGCAGTGTAAAACTGTCAGAGCCGGTCTCTGCTTTTGGAGAGTCTCACACAAATGACAGGGGGAATTTCTTGAGCAAATCCAAATGCCTTGTGCCATGCCAGCATCTCACATGCCTTTTTTTTCTGTAATTCATTGCGTATCCTGTGTGTCACGAGATGCAGTGGTATTAAATAACATACATTACTCAAAGCATGCTCCTTGTGTCCACTGTCATGCGAATGGTGCATGAACTGAGTTTTCTGTACAACTGCAATGGAAAAAGCCATAAATGCATGCAAAAATTGACATTGGTTTTAAAATCTTGTAATAAAATCCAGCATGATTAAATGTATTACCTTTCAGACCCATGATTCATTTGTTGGGTTTCTTTTTTATGCATTTTTTTTAATGATTTCTTTTTTGGGGGTTTTGTGTTGTCTTGATAATGTTTTCCATGCACATGAATCATAAGCCCTTACTGAAATTTGTGTTACTGGTGATTAGATGTCCTGTTTTCAGGTTTCCCATGGTAATAATTAAAAATTCATTAAAAAAAATGTAATTAATGTAATTTTGTAATGCAATGTATTTTTTATATAAAATATTTAATGAAATTTCATTTTATTCAATATTATCAATATTAATTAACATTAAATATTTGCAAGCAAATGGAAAAGTCATAGAAATTCATTGGCCAAAAGGTGTGGGAAGCTTTTCTTTTGAGCTTCAAGAAAATTGACCAACTTTTGGCATTTTCAGGAAAGAAAAGCTGAGAAGAACTTGTGCTATCAAACAAATAGAGGATGACTATGGGTAGAATCAAGATCATCAGCTCTCTACCTTTTTTTTCTTAATATTGTCTGTATACACATTTGGTCCTCTTATTGTACAATAGCAGTGCAAATGATTCTGATTTTATTCAATCTATAGAAGAGATTAAGTAAGAGATTCACCTTAAAGGGTTAGTTCACCCAAAAATGAAAATTATGTCATTAATTACTCGCCCTCATGTCGTTCCAAACCCGTAAGACCTCCGTTCATCTTCGGAACACAAATTAAGATATTTTTGATGCATTCTGACAGCTCTCCCATAGACAGCAAGGGTACTACCATGATCAACGTCCAGAAACGTAGCAAGGATATCAGTAAAATAATCCATGTGACATCAGGGGTTCAACCGTAATA
>NW_015548335.1:108346-132087 GCF_001515605.1 Sinocyclocheilus anshuiensis
GGGGAATTTCTTGAGCAAATCCAAATGCCTTGTGCCATGCCAGCATCTCACATGCCTTTTTTTTCTGTAATTCATTGCGTATCCTGTGTGTCACGAGATGCAGTGGTATTAAATAACATACATTACTCAAAGCATGCTCCTTGTGTCCACTGTCATGCGAATGGTGCATGAACTGAGTTTTCTGTACAACTGCAATGGAAAAAGCCATAAATGCATGCAAAAATTGACATTGGTTTTAAAATCTTGTAATAAAATCCAGCATGATTAAATGTATTACCTTTCAGACCCATGATTCATTTGTTGGGTTTCTTTTTTATGCATTTTTTTTAATGATTTCTTTTTTGGGGGTTTTGTGTTGTCTTGATAATGTTTTCCATGCACATGAATCATAAGCCCTTACTGAAATTTGTGTTACTGGTGATTAGATGTCCTGTTTTCAGGTTTCCCATGGTAATAATTAAAAATTCATTAAAAAAAATGTAATTTAATTGAATTTGTAATGCAATGTATTTTTTATATAAAATATTTAATGAAATTTCATTTTATTCAATATTAAATATTAAATTTAACATTAAATATTTGCAAGCAAATGGAAAAGTCATAGAAATTCATTGGCCAAAAGGTGTGGGAAGCTTTTCTTTTGAGCTTCAAGAAAATTGACCAACTTTTGGCATTTTCAGGAAAGAAAAGCTGAGAAGAACTTGTGCTATCAAACAAATAGAGGATGACTATGGGTAGAATCAAGATCATCAGCTCTCTACCTTTTTTTTCTTAATATTGTCTGTATACACATTTGGTCCTCTTATTGTACAATAGCAGTGCAAATGATTCTGATTTTATTCAATCTATAGAAGAGATTAAGTAAGAGATTCACCTTAAAGGGTTAGTTCACCCAAAAATGAAAATTATGTCATTAATTACTCGCCCTCATGTCGTTCCAAACCCGTAAGACCTCCGTTCATCTTCGGAACACAAATTAAGATATTTTTGATGCATTCTGACAGCTCTCCCATAGACAGCAAGGGTACTACCATGATCAACGTCCAGAAACGTAGCAAGGATATCAGTAAAATAATCCATGTGACATCAGGGGTTCAACCGTAATATTACGAAGCTACGAGAATACTTTTTGGGCGCAAAATAATAAAAAATAACGACTTTATTCAACAATTTGTCTCCTCCGCGTCACTCTAGCACCATTTTGGAGAGTATCCACTGAACGCAAACAGCGTATCTTGTTCTGTGTCAGCCGCACCACACGGATATGTTGTTTTCATTCAAATCAAAGCACAAACAACGTTGTTTGTGTTCAGTGGATACTCTCCAAAATGGCGCTAGGGTGACGCGGAGGAGACAAATTGTTGAATAAAGTCATTATTTTTTATTCTTTTGCGCACAAAATGTATTCTCGTAGCTTCGTAATATTACTGTTGAACCCCTGATGTCAAATGGATTATTTTACCGATCTCCTTGCTACATTTCTGGATGTTGATCGTGGTAGTACCCTTGCTGTCTATGGGAGGGTCAGAGAGCTGTCAGAATGCATCAAAAATATCTTAAATTGTGTTCCGAAGATGAATGGAGGTCTTACGGGTTTGGAACGACATGAGGGTGAGTAATTAATGACAGTATTTTCATGTTTGGGTGAACTATCCCTTTAAGCTTCCTATGATGTACAGAAGTTGATCTGCGCTTATCACATCTGTTTTGGCATTCCTTCTTTAAAACGGAAAGCAGAATGTAAACGAATCTCAAGAATATTACAGGAGTGGCCTACCTCACGCAGGGACCGGCCGAGGATGAAACGCTAAACTCTAATCATTGTGTGAGGCGAAAGAGTGGTGTGGAGAGCCACATGTTGTGATAAGATGGAGCCATCTATAGTTGTTCAGCTAATTGCGTGATAAAAGAGACGTGAGTGCTTTGAAGTCTAAAATACAGTTGTCAGTTTCTTTGAAGGCTATAGTAATTGTCATGTTCACTGCCCTACAAATCAAATCGTCGACACGTGTTCCTCTCCGGGTCTGCTTCGTTTCCCCTTACTTGATCTGGCTCTTACAAATGAATGCTGCTTGACTGCGGACAAAGCCCTGATCCGTCACATCTGGAGTCCGTAAACCTGAGTTATCCCAGGAAGAACTTCACCTGTATGTCTGCATTAGTGATTACCTTGAGGCGACTAAAGTCTCGCCAGACTCCAACCTCTATCCAACCTATTTCACATCACATTTTAAAATAGAATGCATATATTGAATCAGAAGCAGCACTACTAGTAGAGGTTTGGCTCTGAACTCCCAAGAAATGCACTCTTAACCTATTTATCAACAATCTTTTGCAATAATAGGCTCTTATCAGTGGCACTTTTGCCTTTTTGGCTTTGTTGTGCTAACTTGCCCTGGGGCTTTGTGATAAAACATGGCTCCACATTATCTATCCGTACTGTTGCTTTCCTCACTTATTTGAATGGAGATGTTGGTCCTTTCTGCCGGTCAGAGATCCCCCCTTGATGTTGGGGCTCTTGGTAAATGACTTCCTTGTTCCTGAGCAATCTCTTTGACTTCTGTGGAAAGCCAGGTGCCTTGCCTCTGGGCAGAGGTTAAATGCAGCAAGTCAAAAATAAACCTGTATCCTGTAACGCCGAGTTTCTCTGGGCTCCTCTGTTAATCACCCAAATCCTGATTCATCAATGAAGACAATTGAATTAGCAGACAAACAATGTGTGCATGTCATATATTCCCAGTTGACTGACCATATGACTATAGTGTGTGTGTGTGTGTGTGTGTGTCATGTTTATGTTATACATACCTTTTCTTAATGATTACAGTAAAGCACTTAACATGGAATTAAACTGGGCCAGCAAGGGTTTAAAAGCAACAAATATTTTAAGATTGTGTTTTTGTTAAAGCATGTGCATGCATTATGCAGTAAAAGCATGTTTATTGAATGATCTGTCAAAATTGTCCTTTTTAAGATATTACATTCGTAGGTGAATGATGATCTGATTATGCATTAAATCGTATGAACAGCATGTTTGTGAACCCTTTTAATATTGTTATTAATTTTGGTTGATACATAATTCCTATACTTCCATTTATGCTATTTTATAGTTTTAATGACTTTAATATTATTATAAAATGTGGAAAGTGTACCATGCAAAAGTTAAGAATGATTATAGCTTTACAAATAAGATCAAGTGATTCTATCACTAGTCTCATGCTAACACATTTTAATTAATGTGGTTTTCAAGTGTGTATGTCCATCGTAAGAGCTTTACTGTTGCTTTTTATTACAAAATCAGGTCGTTATTGTTGAAGTTGTTGCTGTCGATAGCACCCGGAACATTCCTTTAACATATGCCAACCTGATGGATTAATATGCAGTGTATATACTTGGTAAGTGATCATTTCAAGAAAGTGTGTCTATTGGGTCATTGAAATCCCACAGTATCTGTTGTCTTTATATTTGCATGCAGTGTGTGATAATGGTGTGACATCTGGGAAACTGTCCTGTGGTTACTGCCTTGGCTAGTGATAAATCTTTATTTAAATTGTTCTCATAATCAAGATCAAATTCCTGTCATGTACAAATAAATTTATTGCACAAGCTTAAATGAATACATAACTTTATTTAAATAAATGCTTTGTCATAACAAAAAAAAAAAAAAGACAGGTTAAAAGAGTACATAAATTACAAGTTGAATAAATATTACACAGTGATATTCACTTTCTTAATAATTTGAGTTTTTTTTTTTTTATTTTATTGGTTTTTAATAAGAGTTCCAAATGCTGAACATTTTTAGAGTCCTCCAGCCACTAATGGGTCTTTTTCACATGCCAGTTTAAGCCACATTTAGGTGGTCAATCATCAAGTCTTTTCTCATCCACAAAAAAAGAAAAGCAATAAAGAAAAACAAAACTGTTATGCATTCAGAGAAAGAAAGAAAACCTGTTGTTTCTACTGTAGTGTGAGCTAGTTATGAACGCTGCTGTCTACCCAAGTATGAGATTCGGAATCTGATGAAATCAGGTAAGCACAAAAGCAACATGCTGCGTCCTGGCAATTGATAGTCTGTTACCTCTAATTACAAATCAGAACGGGTCAAAATCACATTAATGACATTTCTTTCCCATTCTCACAATGACACCCAGATGTCATTGTTGACCTGGGGAAACAAGGTAAAACGGTTTTCAGCCATAATGCATCGTCTTTTAACATTCATGGTTTGGATAAACACTTTTTTGACTTGTTGCATGCCTGCTTATCAGATTCCGAGACTGTCCATCTAAAGATTCTACTCTGAAGTGTGAAGCACTGCAAAAATGAGTATTTTTGTCTGGTTTTTCAGTACAAATATCTAGACATTCTTAAAACAAAATCACTTGACAACACTCGTTTTCAAAGAATTTGAATTATAGGAAAATTCTAGCATTGTTTACTCACTGATGTTCTTTCTTCCATGGAACACACATTTAGAGCAGGATATCCAAGCTGCACTTTTCCATACAATGAAAGTGAATGGTGACCACGACTGTCAAGCAAGATTTTCAAGGCAAGGTTTGAATGAACAACTTAAGTTGAATTATATTTGTAACACAAAGTTCTCCTACAGCTTTGAATGCATTTCAGAATTTCAGACTTTTTTTGTGCATCTTTTGGAGCTTGACCGACCCTATAGAAGCAAGCAGCTTGAACATTTTACTAACCTTCTCCTTTGGTGTTCCAAAGAAGAAAGTAAGTCAAACCGGTTTGAAACATAAAGATGAGTACATGAATTTTAGTTTTGGGCCAAGTTGGTTTTTGTTAACCCTATGGGCAAACGTGCCCTTAAATGTTGTTCAAGATATGTTCTGAAACACAACTTTGCTTTTTAAGTAAATTCAACTAGTCTTAAAGTCGTTCGGATGACTTTACTGGAAAACGAGACACAAATACTGATTCAGAAATCAGTTTTTGCAGTATGTATTGTGTGTTGTGAAAGGAGGCCCAGCACAAGATCACCGCTTGAGGCTCTCACCCGCTCTCCTTCTTCCCGGATATCACTGAGACACAAAGTCTATTAAGAGTAGATGGAGAATAGACTGTGATTGGTTGATTTGTGTTACTGGTAAACCCACTGAATGATGACGTGGGTCTCAGGCTTGGGCTGTGAAGCCCCTGTCAAAGGTACTCAGGCAGGGTATCTGTCCGAGGCCTGCTCCTGCTCCTATACCTGAAATGAGATTCATTTTGAGACGGCACTAAATGTGTGGCAAGGTAAGGAATTAAGTGCAAGCTGCTTTTTTAAATGGGGGAGGGGGCTTTCGGCATGGATCAGGACCTGGATAACGCTGATTACTGATTTCGCCCTGTGGTGACCTACACCAACGAGGCTAATTGTGCAATAACTGAGGCGACTAGGCCTCCACGACGTACTCGAGACACCTGCAAAAGTCTGGTTAGCCCACACACCCTGAACTTTCTTTTTCATGCCACCTTCCATTCGAGAGCCAATTGTCATTTGCAATTCTTTTTTGACATGCAACGGTTACATTCTGCAGACCCGTGGTTATTTCAAATCACAGCCGAGCCCACACGAAATCTTTGTGCGTGGAATTCCGCCAAATCGGAATGCCTGGCATTCGCAAATTCTCCTCGTCAAAGCTCCACACCTAAACTACGGAAAATGCGGATGCATTGATTCCGTCCGGGCCCGGTTATGATGGGTACTTGCGTGATCTGGAGAGATGCAGCCCTACATGGTACGGTGTTGGCGAATATTTTTTCAGCCCCCTCCCAGCAGTGAAACTATGATCATTCGGGCCCTGAAATAAGATCCGGACGGACCCATTGTGGCAGGGAAATGGCTTCACTCACTCTTCAAGAGCCGACCGGTGAGTATCCCTGTGTGATGTATAGCTTGATTGAAAATACTCTCGTCAGCAATTACACACATTTGCAGTCTCTGTCAAATCAATCGTCAGCTTATTCGTAAGAGAAATAACAGTAAATGAGCTAGCGCTAGCTGGACTACGGTCTCTCCCTATCTTAGCCTCGGCGCAGAAAGCGATTTCTGATAGCTGCTTGACATACAATGTAGTGTAACGGATTTCATATCTAATCTGATGCTGTATTTGAACGCAACTGAGGTCCTTCGTCAATATAAAAAGGTAGTTTCGTTCCCCTTGGCTATTGTGTAACATTCACGTCACCATTCAAATGTATTTGCATGTAGGAAGGCACTGAGACTCGCACACAGAAACTCACACTGAACGACGCTGTAGTGAAACACACCTTCTGTTTCCACCTCAGTTAATAACACAGATGAAATACAGGAATACAAATGAAACATGTCATTGTGCTGACCAAAAGAGCTATTACCTATTGGTGAACAGTCAAAGTGGGCGGAGCTTAGAAAGTGGTCCGACCTGCATTCAAATGAGCAAGTTGTCATTGTGACAGGTCAGATGGAAATATGCAAATTGATAATGCTAACACTCCTCTGCTGAGCACCTGATGGTTGTGGTTGTTTAAGGATAACAAAACAAAAAAAAAGAAAGAAAACACATTCAATAATCTAGAGTTAAAGGTAATATACCAAGGTTGCACCTATTTCAGTGAAACCGCATGGTCGATGAACATGGCTCATAAGTGGACTGTCATTACCTCCATGAAGTCAAAGCAAACAGCACATAACAAAAGTTGTTCAGAAAAGAAAAACAAAACATTACAGACAGAAAGAAACTACCGCTCTGCGCGGTGAACATCCGTCAAAGTTCAAACGCAAATGCTGGGAGCGTTTAAGGGTTACAGCATCTGTCTCGATTTCGGCCCAGATGCCACAATATCTGATACGAAACTATTCCAGAGTGGCCTTTTCTTTTCTAGGCGTGGGCACTGATTGATTCTGTGTGGACTTTATTTTTTCGTTCGGGCCCCGTGTAACTCTGCGTGGCAGCGTCTGTTTACATAGGCACGGTTGACATGTTAGGTAAGCTACAAAGTCTAGAGCCACTGAAACAGATTTGTCTAATGGGATCTTGGTTTTCACTACGTTTTGGGAGGGATATGCCACAAATAAATAAAAAACATTCTTTTTTTTAATGCTATCGCCGTATTTCATTGCTCACACGCGTGCGTACGCAAGCACACACTCGTAAATACACTGAACTTGGTGAAGTTACACATTTCCAAGCAGGTTCCCCAATGAATAAGTGCTCTGACAGGACCAAAAAAAAAGCCAGATAGAGATGACTGTATCAGCAGATCTCTACCATGTGTTTTCCTTTCTTTCTTTTCTTTTGAAAAACAACACGTTTTTTTTCAAATAGTAAAAGTTCCTGCTATCTCCTTTGATACCTTGACAGCAAAAGATGTAAAAGACCAAGATAGCCCTGTTAATATTCAACATGCCATATATTCTTTTTTTTGTATTTTTTTTTTTTTGTTTTATGTTAACTTTAAACAAAACAGTATGGTGCTCAAACCCCAGCTTCTATAAAAATATATAATTGTATGTATATATATATTTTTTAGCAATTTTTTATTGTTGTTGCTGGGACTCAGCTCTAGCAGGGGGCTCCTCTGATTGGCTGAGTCCAGTGAGATAGAGATGAGCGCTCAGTCGAAACGATTCCTGTGGATTATCTCACTTTAACATTTTCTTTTTAGTCTGATTGTTCATATTTGTAATAGCCTTTGTGTTTCTTTGTCGTTTTGCATCAAAATCTCAAAGTGACTGGTGGGTAGACTGGTCGGACAGGACAAGGAGGTGGGCCCTAGGTCTCGTGATCAGGGTGGGTTGATTCTCACTCGTTGTTGTTGCTGTTCTCCAAATCCTTGCACTGGATGTTACCGCCGCTGTAGTCAGTGCCGGGCAGCTGCACGCCGTATTTGTCCACGCACCAGCAGATGCCTCGTTTCCGGCCGCGGGAGGGCTTGCACTGCAGGGTGGACCAGGGACAAAGGGTCATAAAACTGCAAGCTCAAATAAAAAAAAATGCCTCAACTAGTAATGGATGGTATGCTGTCATAAAATATTTCGGTAACACTTTATTTTAAGGTGTCCTTGTTACACACGTAATTATGCATAATTACATGCAAGTAACCCTAAGCCAAACCCTAATGCTAACCCTAACCATATAGTAAGTACATGTAGTTAATTAATACCACTCAGTACTTAAATGTATAATAACACTGTAACTGACACCTTAAAATATAGTGTAACCAATTCCTATGCAATTCCTATGTAGAGGACTGTGTTGATTATAATGGGCGTATTTTAGTTTTGAACAGTGTACATATTAAGGATTAGTATTATCTTCAAACTCAATTAGTCAGCTAAATGTTTGAGTAGACTAGTTAAAAAACATTGTTACAGATACAAATTTAATACAAAGAAAAAAAAAGGCTATAACCAAGTATTGAACAATTGGGTTAGTAATGGTCTTTTTAATTTATTGATTAATCAAAGAATTAAAGGATGCACATGGATTTAAGGCAATAAAGAACAACAGAAAAGACCTAGAATATGATATGTCTAATATGCAGAAAATGTCCCTGTTCATGTTTCGTCTTGTTAGTTATAAATTACATGAATCATGTAAATGATGAGACTATATTTTCGAAATTAAAAAGGCGACATTTGACAAAAAAAGTTGAGTAGTTTGCATCAGTGGATATTAGCCGTTTAACATTTCTGTCATAAAACAGTTATTGAATATTAAATGTTTATCTACAAAACGATTCAGTTTTACCTTTAAAATGTTTTACCTCACACTCTTTCACCATTGAAACTGAAGTGTTGCACTTGAATTCATGTTTGGCAGCAAGCTAGTGAATCTCACTAATCAATCTCATTAATCGATGTTAGATGACTGGTGTTGAAATCAGTGCATAAATATAGAATTCAACTGATTTATGGTCAGAATTTTACAAATTTGTTCAATAATCCAATCACTTGGATTGGGTTCATGGAGCCCCAAATAAAAATAATAATAATCAAATGGGATATAAGAGATAATGACATACATTTTATGTTGTAACATGTACCTTTGATTAGTAAAGTATTAAGTTCCCTGGACATGGTTTTTAATATTTTCAGTTAGTTCCTGTCCTCAGTGTTTTTTGTTTTTTTTGGGGCTGTGTTTGTTCCAGACAGGCTGACAATCTATGTATTAGTGGTAGGATTTTTAAGTGACTATTTGCATACTACATCGATACACCAATAGGCGGCGACAGCGGTGGTCTTTTTAAGTGAGTCATTCGAATCACTGACTGAACCGATTTGTTCAAAAAGCGAGTGAGTTACTGAATCACTCGGCAATCATAAATGCAGATTCATTCACCAAAGGAAAACCATTGTGTGTTGCGCAACGGTTCTGTTTGCGCAGCTATTTTCATGAGTTAACATCGACCGACAGTGTTAATCAACGATAAAAAAGTTAATCATATTAGATGTCAATGTTAAAATTATACCATAAAAGTAACAAGCGTCTTACCTGTTTGCGCTTGAAGAAGCCCTTCCTGTCACAGTTAGGCAGGTAGAGGGAAAGAGCCATGACGCGGGAGGTGTCTTTCATACTTTGAATGACTCCATCCAGCTTCCTTCTGCAGGGACCCTGTGTCAGACGAACACATGGTGAGTTGCATCATCACCTCAGCATTTAATGCCTAGCTATCATTTTACTGCAGCTGCTGCGTCACACAACTTACAAATTCAGGCTCATGCTTGTCGATGGGAAGGGGGGAGTAGTCCATCGACCCCAGTGACCGATGCTTCTCCTGTTGTTTCTTCTTGTCCTTGCGCACGGCAGCATGCTTCTTGCTGTTGATTACGTCTGGTTTGGGGTAAAGGGGAATTTTAGGAATCTGGTCTTCAGTCGTGTCTGGCTTCACTGTATCATCATGCTCTATTGATTCGCGATCTAAGACAAAGAGAATCAAATAATAAGCATTAACTAGATTTTTACTGCATGGAAATGTGAGTGCCAGTGCAAAATCATCAGCATGATGTTAAAGTGGTTGCCATGTTGTTATTATGGTGTTAATGTATGAGATTTTTCCCTCCACCAGGCAAAAACCGAATGCATTAGCACACCTCAATAAGCCACACAATTTGAGGTATCATTCATACAATACCAACGACGTATGAATTTGATTGGCTGAGGCAGACCAGCCTTAAAATGTAACTTTTAAATCTTTTTGTCATCCTAACAACAAACAAAGTGATGCGTATTGAAGTCGGTTGTTAGACGATGACTGGTTGACCATTGTGAAACGGTGTATTTTAGGTTGTTTGCAGTTGCACGCCAGTCAAAACTGAATGCATTAGCACAATAACACAATGGTAATTTGCCTTAGCAAACACCAGTAATGATCTCAGTGTCCTACATCTGACTTCAACAATTCAAAATTAAATTTAACTTATAAAAACCTTGGAAATCTCTTATAAAAACCTCCCCAAAGGCTTTAAGATATTTACACATCCTAGTTGCTAATGAGTTTCCAGAGCGTAAACATGAAAGCAACTCTATTTCCACCAAATGTTTCCTATGCATTTGTTTACAGAGGGTGGTGGCAGGATCAACAGCTGATGACCACCCCCAACCCAACCTATCCCAGGTTGAAACACTTGGCTATGCCTGACTAAACATCCAATTGGGTTAAAAATCTAATATCTCATTCTATTTGGTGGGATTTCTCCAAAATTCATTTAGGTGTACAACCTAAACGTTGAATGAACCTCTGTTTTATACTGCTGAATAATTCTGTTAGTTTAATTGTAGAGAATGTGCATGACTACAGGATTTAAGAGTGAGAACAGAAACGGCTTTTCAAAGGATCCTTAACAGCTCAGAGACACACTTGAAGAACTTTGAAGTCTCAATAACCATAACACCATGACAACCACAATGTTCTTCTGCAGGAATCTAAGGCTAGGTGGGTAATAACTGTCGACATGTGTCCGGGGAAAATGTGGAGATATTACAGAACAAGTAATTCAAGCACATATAGTTTGATAGTAAAACTCCACAGGATACATGCCTCTACTTATAAACTGTCCTTCCACTGAAGTCAAATACTGTTGGACAAAGCCGAGCTTCATAAAACTGAACACTTGAACCATGCAGAGAGAAGCCAAACATAGTACATCCGGAGGAGATTAACAGGTCATTAACACGAAGCATACAAAGTCAGGATATATAATTGCATTGACATTTAGCCATCCAAACCAACAAAAATCATCTGATAAATTATCAAATTTGCAATACAAAATGGCATTTTAATAGGAGTTATTGCATTTGTTTAGGATTGTGGTTTATTGCATAAACAAATAAAGTTAAATATAATATTGTTTCCTTTCAGATCTAATGCTTGCATGAAATTCATTATACATTAAATCCATTTATATACATATTCTAAATTGGGACATAATTGTGAAACAATTGTGAAACGCTGTCAAATGCACACCTGTTTTTGCACTTTGTATATTAATGCACCAGGTTGCATGGCAACCGAATTATTATAGTTAACTAAAACTAAAACCATAACCACTTTTGTTATTTGAAATAAAATAAAAATTCAACAGAAAAAAGTAAACTTATTTTAAGCAGTTGCCAAGGAAACTTTTCTTGTTTTTACTTAGCTAACTTGATGTTCTAACATAACTAAAACTAAAATAAAAATGTCTAAAAACTTAAGAAAAAAGAAATATAATAAAAATGACCTTTTAAATTCAAAGTTTAAATAAAAAGGAATATATAACACTAAAATAGCACTGCTTGGCAGCCATAAACAGTTCATGCTATTTATTATGCAAATAAGCAATATTACTTGGCAAATTGTTCATGCATTTGGAAAGTATTTAATTTGTAATTACTTGGGTAAGGGATCGGCACAGCATAATGTGATTATTATACTAAATAGACTGATATTAAATTATTAAATTGATAGATAGTATATTATTTAATGCTACTGCATCTTAGAGTGGCTTCATTTGAGAATCAGACAGAATGGAAATGGACATACAGAGTCAGGCCTGAACATTGATGCTGTTGGGTTGCCAAGTATTTTTGTGCATACAGCCAAGAGGGCATTATCAGACAGCTGAGGCAGCCAGCAGAAATGATTGAGATAACTGCCCTCACAGTCCCCCTGAGCTCCAGTGCTTCACATTGCTGCGGATTGGGGCAGGGTGTTCTGGAGCGGCCCGGTGGTGAAAGAGTCTGTCTGACCTGGAGACGCATGGGGCGGGTGCCTGGTCATTACAGGAATTGATTTCCTGGCTTCTGAAGTTACAATCAGAGCATGGTGCTGTCTCTTTTCAATCCCGCAACTCATGACTTGTCAGACTGAAATTTCTGTACAGATTTCCCCACAGGTTTGGGCTCCTGAAGCCACCTAATCTGAGATCGCCTCATGGAAATGTCGTAGGGACGTTCGCCTTGAGGGAGATTTACATGGCTTGGAAATGTACACTTCAAATGGGAGGGCACAGGACGACTGGGTTGGCACAATTCCTCATGGCTTTTTTCATGATTTTTCCTCGTCGTGCGTGGCACAAACGCACCGTGTTTGTGAAATCAACAATGCCTATAGTTTACAAACCACTAAGTTCGTGTTTTCTGTTGTAGGCTTTTCGAAGTGAGGACCAAAATCACTTTTTCCATGCTCGTGGTCCCCAGCTTGTAAAGGTTTAGCGGGTCTGTGTTTAACATCTGACACACAGCCAAGAACCTGGAGCCCGGCCAAACCAGACATATCACATGTAGCCTGTCTATTCAAATGAGCTTTGGAAAGAATGCAGAAGAGGTATTGGTGTCTCTCCTCTTGGTCTTGCAAAACTTTTCATTAAGATAAAGGGACCCGAGGTTGGCCAAAGGAGATGCATCTGATAGGGCTCTGTTTAATAATTTACACATGTGCTGGGCAATTATACTTCATGAATATCCACGGTTTCTTACAGCTTGGGGACTAATGATGAAAGCAGATCTCCTTTTGAGTTGCGTTGTCACCTTGTCCGATTCTTTTCTTAAGAACAAGCTTAAAAACAAGCCGAGAAATGCTATTAAGGCCCTCAAACCACGTGTTTTAGTGTCTTATTAGCATGCATGGATGGAATTAGGTCTTGCTATTGTTAAATATTCAGACTAGCTTGCCTTTGAAAGTCGTTCTTGAAGCAGGCCGTTCTGCTTTGTCTTGCATTCATTGTCACAGACCGACCATGGCATCCCTGGTAAGATTCCACTGCTAAATATTTAAAGCCTGGACCGTGTCCACAACATGTTTGGGCCTCTGTAGCAGAGAAGCATGCCACAAACTAATAAAAAAAAAACATCACAAATCCAACCGAGCACTAATGCTAGTTAAAACCGGGGTAATCGCAAACTACAAAGCAACATTAAGAGCAAGACCTGGCTGATTTGGGATAAAAGTTTCCATGTTGCAATACACTATCGGTTACGACCAAGAAAGCCATCATACAACTTACTATTCAAACAAGTCCCCTCTAATTCAGGACAATGCAAAGTGATGACACCTGTCGATGCCCTTCAGGCTGAAAGCACATGTGCGCACCTCTTCATCGGCTGACCGTGTCTCATGTCATCAACACTCCGAAACATGAACTCAGGAGGTGCTCTTCAGGACATCAATGGATCACTCCCAGTTGCTGATTTCAATTAGCTCAGACAATGGCAAGAGAGCGATACTGTCTGTAAGCTCAAGGCATCTTTCCACCAAGAAGATCTAGCTACAATTTTTCCTCTTCTAAACTTTTAAACTAGGCAAGATCTTATAGTTTTTTCCAAGCAAATTTTAGCCATCCAAACCACATCAATCTTTATAATTACTATTAAGATTGTATATAATAATTTGTAGGTGGTTTGTAATTATTTATGAAGGGAAAGTGAATAAAATCCTAATTTGAAACATTATTAGGAATTTCCAAAATGAAGGACGGGATATATTGAAGATTTTAAACTATAGGAGTTACAGCTGGGCGATATAATGGTAAAACTGTGCCAACCCGAGATGTACGAGTTAAACCATGGTAGATATATTTGCATCGCTATCAGTGGGCAGGACTGCTTTACATTATTGACACATGAGAAGAAGAAAAACAAGCAGTAATGTGAAAATACGAATACTTTTTATATAAAGGAATGTAATGTGAAGAAATTTTTGCTTGTTTAGTTGAGTTTACGTTGCGGCTCAGAATTTAGCGTCGTAACTGCTGTTTTTATGTCAAGTAAGATTTTGAGTGTTATTTGATGCGATTTTTATGATTTATTATGAATATTCATTATGTTTGCGTCTATCAAGTTACAAAAAACTAAACAAAAAAAAAAAGAGTCAAATGAGATCAGAAATATTTTTTTATTTGCACTTAACTTGTTAGATTATCTAAAAATAGATATTACGGCATGATGATTTCATATGCAAACCTTTTTAGGCTTCAACTGCGGCTCAGAATTTAGAGTCATAACTACTTGTTTTGTATGTCTAATAAGTAATAATACTAGTGCTGTCAAACGATTAATCGCGATTAATCACATCCAAAATAAAAGTTTTTGTTTGCATACTATATGTATGTGTACTGTGTTTATTTACTATGTATATATATATATATACATAAATACATGAAAATATTTACATGTATATACATTTATATGATTATATTTTATATTATATATAAATATATTGAATAAATAAACATAGCATATTTTTCTTAAATATATACATGGATGTGTTTGTATTTATATATACATAAATATACACAGTACACACTCATATATTATGTAAACAAAAAACTTTTATTTTGGATGCGATTAATCAAGATTAATTGTTTGACAGCACTAAATAGTACATATTTTGAGTGTTATTTGTTGTGACAATAGTCATTTTGTTTGCGTCTAACAAAAAAAGAAGAGAAAATCAAAAGTAACTTTTATTTGCACTTAATTCACTAGGTTATCCAAAATTATGTGTTACAGCATGATTGTAACATGTAAATCACTTATTTAATTAAATTTACAGCAAAAATAACTACAGTATATTGCAATTACTGTATTAGCGTGATTATAAAGTTACTCATAAGATACGATTTTGGTCATTTCGCCCACTTTTAGTGCAATAGGAAGTAGACTTGTTATGCACACAACGTGTGTGTGGCTCAGACAATGAGCGTTACCAGTCGTTTTCGAATGAATCAGCTACCCTAAGCAGGCCAAATTCAGTCACCACACCGCCTTTTCCATGATCCTCAACAACTAAATGTGACAACTGTAACAGAACTAATGATTTTGTCTTGTGCTGCCTATCTTATCTATCCTCCCGAGAATCCTGCATGGCGCAAAATTTGAGGCAGCGCTTTGGAACCACATCTGAACCTGTGCTGCAGGCAAGAAATTAGGCACCTTTTGTTCTCCTTCCCTGAAGAAACGTGACACTGCGGCTCCCCCTCCACCGCCCCGAAGCACATGACAGGAGGTTTTAACAGGTTGGCGTCTTCTGCTCAACCAGCCCTGCTGTCTGCTTACATTTTCTAAACGTGAACAGTAAAACCATAGATTAAATAGATTGTTTTTGTCCATTCGCTGTTTTGGTCAGCCTGACATGTGTTCCTATTTAAGCAGGGCCCAGCGTGAGGATGTCGCTGCCCAGGAATCACGTTTCTGACAGAGACGAGACTACTGTGCGAGCTGATTTTCTTCACAGCTGTTACTCACTCGCTAGCTTTCCAGGTGCCAATGACAAATACACGCTGGACAGATTGCTGTTAAACTTTACTGGAAGAAGTAATTTAAGAGTGCCAAATAGGTTCCCTACTTGCCTACCTCTGAAAGGATGACTGGGCACTTGATATACGAGCACTATTGGCATTATGGTTAAAAAAGAGGAGAAAGTATTCTGTAATGTAGATTTAAAAAAGCTGGGCATTACTTTCAAAAAGTGCAAGAGATCTATTCAGGTGCTATTCAGTGAAGCGAGCCATATATCTTTCAGTGTCAGTCTGATGTTGCAAGCAAGTATATATTTCTGTGAGTTTGGCCTGTGGCGCAATATAAAAATGAGATGACAGACAGGCAACAGAATTCCATTCCCTTGTAATCGTTGTTTAGTTATGGCTACATCTCTAGTGAGTAAATAAAGTGCATAAATCAGCGATACCGAAGTAACCGAATACAACAGCCAATTGCTTTCGTACCATTTCTTTTCGTTTGTTTACTTGCAAGCTCTTAGATTCAGACCTGCAATCGTTGCGAACGCAGCATACAGTTCTTTTGGGCAAGATGCCTGTAGTCATATCTGTTGGCAACTGCATCCAAGTTCCACATGGCATGTCCGAACAGAAAGTCTCCCTTGTGATCGTTGGCAAATTTGCAGTATTTGCCAATCCTGGAGCTAAATGACGATCTGGCATCGCCTATTGTACTTGGCTCTGAACACTGAATCTTTAAACCGTGAGCGCCAGCATTCAAGACCATGAAGGTATGACACTATTCACGTGAGTGAGAAATGATTCCATTTTAAACTTGTATTTCAATTTTATGTTTGCACAACTGTGAAACTAAGGCATACTGGGGGAATAAAAATGGATCTCAGGGCCAAAAGGCTCTGAATCCTAATGCGGGCAAGGACGCTTGACCTCTCTCTCTCTTTTTCCTCTCTCTCTCTCTTTATCACTCTCTCTCTCCCTCTCTGTCTGTCCTGCCCAGCTTGTAAAACCAGGCTGAAACCGAATACCATGGGAGGCTAGAAGCGTCCCTCTAAATTCATCACCATGCTTGACGAACAGCTCTTGATAGATCGGCTCCACAGACATTCTGCTGAATCACAAGGGCTCAACTGTGTGCCCACTGCAATCACAGAAGGGGTAAACCAGCAACCGCACTCATCAGAGGACTTCAGATAGAGACAAACAGGTTTCTGATGTGCACCTGTGTGTGTGAGGGGGTTGTATTTGTGTACAAACGGTCGTGGTGAAAGCCCACGACTGAATTAAACCTCATCTGTTTTAAGGATATGTGCGGTCTTGTTGGATAAAGCATTGCTGAAGTCTAAAAGATATAGTTCTGTAACCCAATGTACTATTTTTGTTCATGTAGCTCAGCTGGTAGGGCACTGCACTAACAATGCCAAGGTTAGTGGTTCGAATCCAAAGGAAAGCATGAATTTAGTGCACTGAATAAAAGCATCTGGCAAATGCGTAAATGTAAATAAATATGCGTGCCGTGCACGACTACTCTTCGTAAACGTGTGATTTTTGCACATAGGTTGGCTTGTAGAGACACCGTGCCTACCCTCCTCCCCTCAGATTTAATCTTCGAACTGTAATCCGACCCTTAACACCACCCACAGACTTAGACCTAAATTCAGAGCAACTAGAATCTCAATCAAGAATATCATGAGGCGTGGGTACACCGTACAATGATGAGAGGTGTGATCGTAACAATGGAGGAGTCCCTAACGTCAATAGAGCACCAAACAAATGCCATTGCCAAATCAAACCATAACTAAACACAAGGCAAGACTGTATGGAGTTATGCATCTAGAGGCGTCTTTACTCAGTTCTGAGAAGCATACTAAATTATGCAGTTCTGCTGAATCTGATGCTGCTTTGCTTCTGTGCCAATGAAATGCAATGAAACTTTGCCTTTATAGAGCATATATTAATAGGTTAATATTTTTATTCACAACTTTCATACATTTCACTGCACATAATTTCTATGTAAATGCATTATATGATACTTTAGATGCAGCTTAAGTACAAAAATGATACAGAGATGGTATCAGATGGCAGTACCATGGTACATTGATATATCCCTTAAAAAAAGTACAGTGGCAGTGACTTGGCACAGTGATGGCATTATCTGGGAGCGTCCAAAAACAATACTATGATACTACTATGGTAAATGGCAAAAAACATGGTAGTACCATGATATATGTCCAAAATACAATGGTAGTCCCAATGACACCATGCCAAAAAACGCCACTTGATTTTGACTAAAATACAACTATTCTATACTCTTTTAATAATGCTCAAATTTTAACGTATCTGATGATGATACAATGGTACTGGAATGGCATTTACATCATACTCTTAGGTGCGTCCAAAAATACCATGGAACATTTCCAGAAAACGCGGTACCACCACGGTACTTTTTGTATAAGTGCCTTTGCAGCGTGAAGATGGAAACCGTTTTGTTAATAATTGGCTTTGGATGAAACATAAACAGGCTTCACTAATCCTAGTAATCTACAGCGCTTGGATATGATGGAAAACAGCACTGAGCAGCGCAGCCCAGCCACAACACAGAAAAGCCCATGCAGAAACATCCGCACGCCATAAAACTGGATCAGCGCAAGCCACAACGTTCCCACCAGATACACGATCTCAACGCAACAATGCTTCCGTGCAACAAAGGCGCACTGCTTTCCAGTCAACTTACCAATGGGTGGATGCGGTGGTTTGTATCCCTTCTCGTTCGTGCACACTCCCCTGCCGTGCAGCAGGGCGTGAAGCGGCTTCTCCTCGCCGTTGCGCGGCAGGCAGCGCAGTCCGTGCGTGCATGTACCGGTGTACACCCCGCACGCTTGCCCCTCCGCCAGAGCGCAAGTCAAGCAGCAGCCGCAGCCGGGCTCCTTCACCAGCTGACAGCCCACCGGGACCGGAGGACACATGGAGAGCGCCTTCTGGTCGCACGGCTCGCACGGCACGTAAGAGCCTCCGCTGATGGACAACGCCGTGAGAAATGTACCCAGCACAAGAAGAGCCATGCTTCGTTTCAAAGTGAATGAGGTCCGGTTTAAAAGAAAAAAGAGAGCATGAACTAGATATGAGAACGCATGAACGTTTGGCTCAGATTCGAGTGAAAACTCCGCATGCAAAGTGAAAGCACAGTTTGGGGTGTCTTAAAAATGAGAAAATAGAGACAGTCTTTGATGAAAAATAGATGATGAAGAAGAATCCGGTGGATTTTTCATATAAATATATTAATATAAAAAATGATTCACTTGGGTATTCTCCAATAGTCCAGTTTGTGCGCAATTGGTTGCGCACTGAAATTCTGGACTTTCCGATTCCAAAACACTTTCCCCTCTGTAGTTTTCAGAGCAGACTGATCAACCTCACAGCAGTGCTTGCCTTTTTAAAAACAGCCAAACCCAAACCCCTAACTATGAATAAGCCAAACAGCGGTGAAGGGAGGCGCACTTGCCAGATCGGGGCGCAGCGCCAGCGCCTCCCCCCGGCAATAGGATCAGTCCTTTACGCAGTGATGCCAAGAGCGCAGAGCAAATGAGATCTTCCGTGCACTTTGTGGCCGGTAGTATATAGCGTCAGATTCGTGCACGAAGCTCAGCGGCTTTCCAGCAGATTCAAGACGCAACATGGATGTGACATGATAAGGACGCTTGCTCACATACATAGAGAATACACACAAAAGAGCACGATTAGAATCGCTCTGCTGATAGGCACCACCCGTGTATTAGTGCGCGCAGAGAACATGTATGAGTAAGGGAGAATGGGGAGTGTTTTGTTTTAACGTCGGTAACTCTGTCTTGTTTTGCTCTGCGTGTCTCAGACGTTCACATAATATTCCCATGTTTGTCTTCTGCAAATTAAAGTAGTTTTGAAATCTACTACTTATCCAGAAACCGTTCAAATTAGTGTGCTGCTGATACAACCTACCGGTAGCACTAATAGAAAACATGGATAATCACATTTACTTGTTCAAAATAATGATTATGCTTTCAAGCATTTTAATTAAAAACTGCGAACATGTGGGACACATTTCCAGCAAAAAGAAACAGAAAACAATAGTTTTGGTTAGTTTTGAATGTGTCACAACTGGATGCTATATATCAAATTAAACAGGAGAAGCTGCTGATTCGGATAATACCACTTCTGTCATGTATTCTCCAATAACATGATCACAAAGTCAGATGTGATCATGTATTTCTGTCTTCTCATAAGGGTGTCAATCATCTAGTGATGTAAATTATTTCTAAATGGTTAAACTGATGGTGTTACAGCTCAACCCTTGTTACAAAACCCCTATAGAAATGTCTGAGCAACATATGCAGCAACAGCTACTGATGGCATCCGTGAAGTCCGTATCACTCCAGCACACAATTAAAACCAGCTGAGGTGTGTGGTGAATACTGTGGTAAATGCTTAAAATCTCTTTTCTATCATGCAGGTCTTGGTGGTAGTTTAAGAATAGGCAATCTACACCCACCTGTTCTGAACTTTGAACTGCTGAAACCACAATTTAGATTTAACAGCCACGATTGTTTAATCATACCGTTCGCTCGGTGTCCAAGTGGCCCTCTGCTGTTTACATGTCCCTGATTTGCCTTATAGAGTGCTCCAAAATGGCATGTGCACATGTCCCATATGTAAAGTTCATCAATGGGTTGCTCTGTTTTGCTTTGAAATTGTTTTGTCAGATGTGTGATAGCAAGTTTGAAGAACTGCACACCGTATTTCATTTCTTTTGATTGTTCTGTGCTTATCATACGTGCTGTCTCTTGATTTACCCAGCTGTACAGTACAAGCCCGAGTGTCTGTGTGGGTCTTGCTGCTGGATTTAGCTCACCTCTGAGATTTTGACCACTAGAAGGAGCTGTTAGCAATGGTAAGAGGCTCACCTTGGAACGAATGTTGGCCCTCAGATGCTGAACGTTTCATTACCAGAGATTTACACAGTGCTGCTGTACACATCTCACACTCAGGAGTCAAAGAGACAGACATCAGTCGTCAAGAATGTACATGCTGTTTTGATACATGAAGTTTAGGGCCCTGTTGCCTCTGTATGCATGTTTTTGAAAACTTTACTGCTTAATATATGTCTTTGTGATGTTTAGATTTCATTAAAGTAAGCCTGACTTGTCTGATTGATGTCATCTTTACACTAACAGCTCCACAGCGCCTGTCTTCCTGGCACTGGTGTCCAGAAAGCTTGCAAAGATGTTTTACTGTTCATTGAATTATGCCTGTTTTCATATTTGTTGCGGAATTTCTTCATGAGTCATCTATGATCTACCATTCTGGACCTGAACTGGGACTGTTTTCCAGTCGTATAAGCTATCAAATTGCCCCAGTTCACTCACAGCATATTTATCCCTGGATATAAAACAAACTTAATGGATGCAGAGTGCAAGTTACTGGAAACGAGCTGGAACTGTTATCCGCTTGCTAATGAGGAGGTAAACGGTCGCAAATTACTGGTGTGAACACTACTAACCAGAGTACCATGTGGAGATTTTTTAAACATTTTTTTAAATTGTTTGTTGATATTAATTAATGTTAGGCAGTTAATTTTTTCTTGTGCACCGTTTTAATGTTAAATGTTAAAAAAAATATGTTATAAATTGTTATTTATATAATATTAAATTATTATTATTAAATATGATTAAATATTATTTATATGATTTTATTACATTTTGTAATATTATAAAAAAAATAATATGATAAAGATATTGGAAATAAATTATATTTTTTATTATGTTATCACAATGTCACAACAAATTATATAATTTCACTACATGATTTAATTTCATATTTATCTTATTTCTTTTATTGATATTAAGAAAGTGTTTTTCTTTCTCTAATCAAGATGTTTAAATACTGTTTTCTTATTTATTTTATTATTTAAAAAAATACAAATAAATAAATAAATATAACAGAAATACAGTTGAACAAAAACATTAAAAGGTTTACAAATATTAACACATTTATTTTCAAACTTATTTTTTTTAGGTATTTTTGAACTTCTGTCTTTAAAATTAAAAGGTTTATTTCCGCCATATTTATATTTATGTATACTTAATTTAGTTGATAGAAGTAACAGATTAATTAAATAATATTCCTCATGAAAAGATGTGTCATAAGTGAGGAAACCAAATAAAGCATTTTCAAAACTCAGTTGAAAGCTGGACATCCAAAATTCTTTTAACTAACAACAGCCACTTCCCTAATGACATCATCCTCCAGGAAGTGACAACATTTTGGAGGGAAAGCACCAGCACAAACATCTGTGAGTATGAGTGATGGTTTGCTGGGATGTTTTGTGCTCTTAATTGGGTTGTTGCACTCTAAAACATTTGATCATGTTTGTTAAGTTTATGACAATGTTTCAAAATGCCAAAATGCACTTCAATTTATGCAAACTCTCAATCCCTCAATAAGCAATTTCTAATTTTGATGTTTTAATTCCTGCCATTGTGTAAATAAGTTATATCTAATAAAGTTTAAGTGCTTGTACAGTACTTGATAAGTATCTTGTTGCGCAAGTTAGTTAATGTGGACGTGTTTTATTTCTAGCGACCTGAATAAAAAAAAACACATGGGCTTGAATGACACAGATGAACTTTATCACCCCCTAGAGTACTGACGGTTAAGTGTTTGTGTACTTGGTAAAGTATGCTTCTGCCTTACTTCTAAGTGGAAATCCATAACAATGATACTATTTTTGCTTAATGGGTTCTTAATATATGTTTTGCTGTTTGTTCGCATTTGTGTCATAGTAATCTGTAATGTCAAGAACTTTTCCAATGTTCTGTCAGTGATGGCAAAAGTAGCATGTTATGCCATCTCAGTCGCATTTTAATTGTGTTGTCCGGTTCTTTGAATATTTACAATGCTTGAAAATGTTTCTCAGTTTGCGAAAGCAGTCGCCCACATGGTGAAAAATCGATGGAAAAATGCTGTCAGAGGAAGAAAGGTGTCTATGTACAAATATTATGAGTAGGATGTGGTCTGTGAACATCAGTGTAGGAATTTCTCGCTCTCCATCATGTCTGAAAAATGCCTTCATTGGTAAATTAATGTCTCTCGTCATGTAATGTCTCCATCTGTCTTTCATTCAGTCAGCCTTGTGGGCGTTGCGCTGTTTACACAAACTAATGATTTCAAGCATTAACATACACATATGTTAATATGTGGCTGTGAGATTGTACAATAGTGTTGTTTGTGTGTGTGTGTGTGTGTGTGTGTGTGTGTGTGTGTGTGTGTGTGTTTGGAACGCAGTACACGTAGCAAGCTTTTTTTATAATATAATAAATAAAAAGGAAAACATAGAATAGAAAAAGAAAAGAGCAAGCTAGTGTTAGAGGCCTTTTTTGCTTTTGATAATTGTATAATAAATAAAAAGAAAACAGATAGAATGCAAAAAGATTAGAAAAGCTAGTGTTAGTTTTTTTTTAAATTTTTTTAATATATAAATAGAATTAGAATAGAGAGTGCTAGACTTAGAGGGTAAAAAAAAAAAAAAGATGGAAGAGATGTGTTTTAGCTGATTCTTGAAGATGGGTAAGGACTCAGCTACTCAGATTGAGTTGGGCAGGTCATTCCACCAGGAGGGAACATTTAATTTAAAAGTCCGTGAAAGTGATTTTGTGCCTCTTTGAGATGGCACAATAAAGCGACGTTCACTTGCAGAACGCAAGCTTCTAGAGGGCACATAAGTCTGAAGTAATAGATTTAGGTAAAGGGGCGCAGAGCCAGTGGTGGTTTTGTGGGCAAACATTAATGCTTTGAATTTTATGCGAGCAGCTATTGGTAGCCAGGGCAAATTGATGAACAGAGGTGTGACGTGCGTTCTTTTTGGCTCATTAAAAATTAATCTTGCTGCCGCGTTCTGGATTAATTGTAAAGGTTTTATAGAACTGGTGGGAAGACCTGCCAAGAGAGCATTGCAATAGTCCAGCCTGGACAGAACAAGAGCTTGAACAAGGAGTTGTGAAGCATGTTCCGA
>NW_015548335.1:132328-147992 GCF_001515605.1 Sinocyclocheilus anshuiensis
AGAGCAAGGCAGTCTCGGTTGAATGTCCACTTCTGAAACCAGACTGGTTGCTGTCGAGGAGGTTGTTCTGTGTGAGAAAGGCAGAGATTTGGTTGAACAGCCCGTTCAAGTGTTTTTGCAATGAAAGGAAGAATGGAAACTGGTCTGTAGTTCTTTAAAAGAGATGGGTAAAGGGTGGGTTTCTTAAGTAGTGGGGTTGTACGAGCCTGTCTAAATGCTGAGGGAAAAACACCAGTGTGAAGAGATGTGTTAATGATGTGAGTGAGTGCAGGTACAATTGCAGGAGAAATGGCTTGACGGAGATTAGGATGAGTTTGGAGACTTCTGCCTCAGAGAGTGAAGAGAAGGATGTGAACGAATTTATGTAGTATTTATCAATATTTAGAATTTTTTTCAAATTTTAATTTTAGCATTTTTAAATGTTTTTGTCATATTTATTCGTTTTTTTTAATTTAATTAAATTCATTTTTACTTCCATTTTCGTTTTAGTCATTTTAATACTTCAACATGAACTAGTTTTATTTCATTTTCATAAGTTTATGTCTAACATTTATATTTTAATATTTAAAATCTATTATTTTTTAAAACCTTTTCTTTCAAACCTTCTGTCTAATATTTATAATATAATACTGCATAATATATATAATATAATATAGTTTTCATTTTAGATTTAAAAACCAACACAAATTCCTAGAAGAAATGTGTCTGCCAGTTCAGAGTTTTTTGATTGTACACTGTGCATTTTGTGATTACACATTTTGTCTTGAAAACATTAGCCTTAAACCTTCAGGCATATCTAGCCATTTCAATTTAGTAATATCTGTGCCACTAGCATCATTAAACTGAAACGCAAAATAATAAATGTTTTCAAAACATTTTCTGCACAGTGCCCATCTAGTACAGCCCCAAACTAATGCTTTTGGTTAGCATTAGAGTCCATTGGAGTCAAGTCAAGTTACCTTTATTTATATAGCGCTTTTAGCAATACAGATTGTGTCAAAGCAACTGTACAGCATCACATTCAGTGATGTCATCATCCAGCTCAGTTCAGTTTAAATAGTATCTGTGCAATTAAGTCGAATATCACTGGAAATTGAGTCCATATTGGTTGAATCGAAACAGGTTGAGATGCTCTAAGCTTTTCTTTATGTTTAGTTCTACAAAAATGTACGTTTGTAGACACGAGGGAGTTTGTGTCCAGATGTGTCAGGATTGGCTAGTAGTACTGGCCCCAGTTATCCATCTTTTTGTAGTTCATCTCGGCCTAATTCCCAGGATTACATGGCTTGCCTGTTGAATAGAAGCAGCATCAGAGAGACAATGAGGCTTCTGGATGCCTTAAACTCACACAGCTAATTCATTTCTAAAGCTCTCCCTCATGTTCAGCCAACCAGTATAGCCCAATAAAATATTATTTAAAGAAAGAGCATATTAAAGTATATTAAATTAAAGTAAAGTCTCTAGTTTAATGTTTCAAATAGCTTTTGTGAAAATAAAATATCAAAATATGAGTGAAACAATGAAACAAACTGCTTATTCTGACCTGCATTTATTGAAATTTATAAAAGAAAAAGTGATCATACAATTTTGTGTGTGCGTGTGTGTGTGTGTGTTTTAAACGATTAAATACTTCTTGCTGACAAATGGCTAAAATCTAGTCGTTTGAAGCACAGTGGCAAAGACTGGTAAATATTTAAAATGACACTTAATTAGTTTTTGGGGGTTGCACTGTGAGTCTTTTAATAAATAGGGTCTTTTAATATCATCTAAAGAATCTGGTTCTAAATATGCTTGACAAGATATTTTGATATGCAAATGCTGTATTATGCATGCCAGGCCAGTAGATGCCTCTTTGTAAAGATACACTACGCACCTGCACATATACGCATTTCTATAGACTATGCATGTGCATGACGTCACTGTTTTCACAAATTTCACATTTTCACATTTTTGTAGTTTACATGCCGACTATAACGGAATTGTTTTCAAAAACTGCCACTTTGAAACTCGTTCTCAAAAGTTAGCATTTTCAGGCTCCCAAAACAATTTGATTTATAGTTAATTTATTTTCTTTTTTTCCTGATGCACGAGTGTCCTTCTCTGAAAACACTTGCATTGGATCTTACTGTTGATTTTGATCAACAAAATCCTTTCCTCTCAACCATCAAATTCCCAAAATATTAGAGTACATGCAAGTTAAAAGTGGCATGAGAAAAATATCATTAATTTAATGCAAAATCAATAATACGCTGTGTTCGTCTTTCATTTGCATTTCTGAAGTCTGTAGGGATGTTTGGCCCAGGGATTGTGCACATACTTAGAGGTCAAAGCCGTGGTTTTTGCTGGTACAAAATATTCCTCCAGACAACGCATGTAGAATTTGTTATCAGCTAACCCACGTTTACTGACCTTAAAAAAAGAACAGGGTTGACTAAAAACATTCCTGAGTGAAGATTATCCTACTTATAAAATACCTGATGGCCCCTCTTTTTTTTAAGGACATTACAACACGGATAGTACTGACTAGGCCCACAGAATTTGCAAACTTTTCTGGGAAAAATCAGTGAAATTCCATAGAACAGGTTTTAGACTTGGTTAAATATGTTTAACAGGCTGAAAGAACTATACTACCATTTGAAAGTTTGGGGTCAGTAAGATTTTATTTGATTTTATTTTTGGTGAAAAAAGTAATACTTTTATTTGGCACAAATCATCAAAAATGACAGTAAAGACATTTAACTGTTCCTTTTTTTTTATTATTTAAATTACATTTTTTTAAATCTGCAAATAAATGCAGATTGTGACAGATTGCATATTTATAGATTGCTACATCAGTGCAGTGTCAGGTCTGTTATGTTTAATTTTTAGACAATGGATGCTAAACTAACCCTAGCGATTATTATTATTTTACTGCATTTTTGTTCAAATAAATACAGCCTTGGTGAGCACAAGAGACTTCTTTCAAAAACATTAACTTCAGGGACATTATTATTGGTGGCAAAATGCATAAAATTGGATTTTGTTTTTTCATTTAATTAATTGGTCAGTATCGTATATTTAATTGTGCATGCTCATTTTCTCTTTTTACATTTAGATTTATTTTGCTGTAATCCAAAAAAAAAAGGTTAATCTATAGAATCACTAATAATTTAATATTTTAAATGTAATCTTTGCAATAAATACATTAATTGATTTATTTTTTGCATTCTAAAATAATATAATTATTATTAAATTAAAAATAGAATTATTAGCCATATATGGGCAAGAATTTTAATACTGGTTCATCAGTTATATGGGCTAATGAACTGTTCATTGAATATTGGTATATTTTATCATAATAAGATTTTTATGTGACCTAAGATATGCCTCTTGTGTCACATTCTGCTCATCTTGAGTCTTTATTTCCCCTAGGAGGAACAAACTATCTGACTATGCCCGGCATGCTTGTTTCGTTCCTCCAGGCCTGTCAGACTGCTGCCTGGCCCACACAAACCAACGCATGTTTGACATGCTCTGCTGTCCTTCATAATGTCATCACTATTTAAGCGCAATTGCTTTTTTCTTCTTCCAGCAATCTGTCTTCTCTGACAGTACTCCACCAAAGATATGCACCATGCACATGCTACAATGGACGTATTGTTGGAGTCTTGCACTCGCCCATTCAGAAAGGTGGTTGCGCGCTGACTGCAATGAGGCCACGGCAGTGGTATGTTCTGCTTTCTCTTTCAATGACCCAGCCAAGAGGACTTGTGTCGAACACGCCAGCCATTTGTAGGGGAATCTGGTCTGGTTCTTGGTTTCTAGTTTACGACCGGTCGGTGGGTAAGAATTGTGATTTGGTTGTGGATCCCAACTGTGTCTATGGTTCTGCAGAGGCTATCAAATAGTTCTAGAGAGGACATGGAGGCTTTGCAGAGTATATAATTATGTTGCAAATTTTCCTGCGGTAAGAAGGATGTTTATCAAGGGCCCTCATTTTCGAACTCGCATACGCGAGGCTCCCGTTTCTGCAAAGGGTTAAGGCAAATTCTTGACCAAACTTTGTCAACCATAAACCTGGCAGTGACCTGTTTCTTCGCCTAACTTGTCTTAACGCAACACTCGAGTGTAATTATAAAGGCAAACTGTGCTGCGAAAGCACTGATAAGCAAGCTAACATTAAGGCCACTTAAATGCACTCGTTTCACAATGGTTCTATCTCAGCCATGGAGAAAGTTCACTTAGCATGAGATTTTATTTGGAAGAGGATACAGTTTCTCTCATTACCATTTTTATTTTCCGATTTTAGTATGCTGCTAAAGTTGCCAGCCAGGGTGGAACCAGAGAAACACAGTCAAGGAGAGCATTAAGCACTTCAAGGTAATTTATGTGCAAATTTAGCATGGTGAATTAAACTTTTTGGCTCCCAAATCAGCTCACGGGGAAGATGTCTTGGCGCTACTGTCAAAGCTGTTTGCTGTTTTTGCAACTTGAGCAATATTTCAACCCGGCTATCCCAGTTCTGAGCTATTAAACCTCACACCGTTTAGTTTTCAGAGTGTTTAAAGTTAACAGGAAATCAAAAATTACCATTTCTTCTCTCTAATGCATGTTCCTGGTCTTACTGTGTGTGGTTCATTGGTGTGCTTCATTTCAAACAATTTAAAAAAGAAAGTTTGTCTTTGCCTCTCAATAGCCTGATATGTAACGCCCCTCCCTACTTTCTCATTGAATATGGCAATAAAAATAACTGCTGCTGCTACTACTACTCATTGAAGATTCTGTTTCTCTTAGAAATATGTAAAATTACAAAAGTATTGAGTTTGTGAACAGCAAAAATTGAATATTCAGGTTTAGTCTTTTTCCATTTCAAACTTGGATGAGTTTCTTTTTCCTGTTGATCACAACAGAAGATATTTTAAAGAATTACTCCCATTCTTCAAATGATCTTCTTTTATGTTCAGCAGAAGAAAGAAACTAATACAGGTTTGGAACAACTTGAGGGTGAGTAAATTTTCAGTATACATTTGCTTGCTAAGCATAACTTCATATGATACATGTTTTCCGAGAATGTATCTTTACTGTTAGTGCATTTATTTTCTTGTTTTGAGGATTTTTAGATACATTCACTGGAAAATGACTTTTTTTTGCAGTAAATGATGATTTTAAAGTACACTGAGAGAAAATATGTCATGACAACTCAATAATTTGCAACAACTTTATTACATGTTTCTTTCTATTACAATCATGGAAGGGTTTGGGTTAGGGGTTGGTTTTTATGGTTAGCTGATACTAGATGTTCTGTTGTTAGCCGTTTTAAGATGGACTAGAAGGCATCAGTTCAGTTGGTTTAGCTAGGACAGTTAGTCTCCCAACCTGCAAACCAGCCTGGCCAGGGTAGGAGACTAGTTGAGACCTGCATACCAACTTAGGTTAGTTTTAATATGGCTACTTCAGACAGATTTAAGGCATCCAGAGCAACTTTCAAAAGATGTTTCACCCTCACAACAAACTTTTACTTTTGTTTTGATATTATCAGTAGTTTAAGTGCATTTTGCTAGTTTAAACAGTTACTGCTATTCAGGCTTTCATGTGAGCAGATAAAGACCTTGAATGCATGGAAAATTCATAGCCAAAATGAACGTGCTGTAAAGATGGTTAAAAGCTTAGCTAACAGCCCCATTCAGAAAACAGGCGTTTAGCTCAGTCCTGAATGGGCTTTCAGAGATTTCGAAGGCACAGATTTTATCTGGCTTCCCTGTTGATGTCTGTTGGTTGCTTTTGCCCTCTTCCCACCAGGAGAATGTGTAAGCTTTGGGAAGCTCCTATAGGGGTACCACCTACAGTAGAAAGGGAGCTTTTGTAATCATTGACTGTAGCCATAGTCACTGATGTTTGTCACTGAGGTCTTTGTGCCAATGTGTTTTGGCATGCTTTTGTATTAATTTAACCGTGTCCATGGCGACAAGTTTTTGTTACTATGGCAATAGCAGACAGGATTTATATTTTTCTGACAAATCAGGTTCCAATGGGCTGCAGAAAAACGAACTCTGAATGCACTTTCCTCTCTCTCATCATCTTCAAGTGACGTCTTTATTGTGATCAATGCCATTGGTTGTCAATTATATGATTACTAAAATTGCAGCGTCATTTTATTCTCAGCTGATGCATATTGCACAGTAAGGGTGCATTAGACAACCTGGGAAGTTTTGATTTGCAAAAGTTAATGTCATCAAGTCTTTACTCAGAATTTTGTAAACTAGATATCCATTAGCAGAAATGTATATTCCAGTTAGTTTTTGGTCTTAAATCTGTAAAATAGTAAGTACTTAATTTTAGGCAGGCAGAAATTTTGATGAGTCTACACTAATTTCTGAGATTTCATCAGAAACTGACATTTGCAGGAAAAAAATCCAAACATTTTTGTGCATATAAGGAACTGTAATGCATGAACTTGTGTATATTTTGCATGTGCATGCAAAAGAATATTTAATAATATATAGTTGTTTTTTTTTTTTTTTTGCAAAAACAATTTTATTGAATATTTTGGCTAATAAATGATGCGTTCTAATTTCATTTACTCTCAGTTCTGTTGAACTAATTTTACCATGTTTAAATTGATTTTCTCCACCAAAGCAGCTCAGAAAATGCAAGAAGTTCTGCAGATTCTTTCTGGCTTAGTTCCCTCACAGTCAATGCCAGCTCTGCAGTTTCACTGAGCAACAATTTACATCTTTGGCCCATTCGAGTAGTATGAGTGCTTTACATTTAGAAGGTATTGTTAACAAATAGAATGTCACATTCTATTTGCTCTGTTTTTCAGTCATTACTTCTACAGTAGGTGCCAAAACATCTGGAATACTGAGATCAAATCGTTTGAGGTTATATGCCTGCTCTTTGGACTGCTCCTGAAATTTACAGAGCTCGGAGAGTTCATCAGTAGCATATTGTGCATGATTTATGGCATGTGAAGGATAATTCCTCCCATCTTCTGTTTATGCGGTCCTACTGAAAACTGAGTTTGAAGTAACATTCACCTTGAAAGAAACGAGACTGTATTGGCATGCTGTGCTGGAAAACCTGACATATGATCAGCATTCTTGTGAGTGGGAAGCAACATCTGTCTGTCAGTTGTACGTTGGAAGGAAAAGCATGATAGAATGTAATTCTCTGGCTTAAGTTATTGACTATTAGCTGAATGTAATGACACTTAAATGATTTAAATCATCCCAACAGTATATTCATATCAGTTTCTCTGTCTTGGGACACAAATTATGAGACTTTGGGAATGCACAAAAAAGATCTGTTCATTAAAAAAAGCTAATTTCGATTAATTGAACCTTCGCTAAGCAATCGTCATTTTTGCTAACTCAGATAAGCTAATATAAATAATTATTTGAAGATTTAGTTTAAGTGGTCAAAAAACGACGAGAGCTAAATTTGTAAGTATTGAATGTGTGCCTTGTTTGAAAGTTTTGGAAAAAAAAAAAAAGCTTTGATCGATAGATTGGGAATGGTATTCCTCTTCCTGTCATTCCAATTCCAATCAAATTCCAATTCCACTTCCTGTGGGGTGTGGCCAACTCACATTTCGTCTTCCGAAGCCAACCCTGTAACTATGGAGTAGACTAAGCATTAAAAAAAAGTTTGTCTGCTAGTATAGCAGACAGTAACAGTTGCTAAGGTTGGACCGGTCAGTAACCTTTTTGAGGCACGGCCCAGTGAAGGGTCAATTGTTTTATATAAATGTCTCATTTGGGATAAAAATCTAAACAAGCTTGTCTAACATGTCTTTGCAGAACTCTTTATCATTTAGCCTTGGCCATGTGAGCGTCGCCTGGGCCTTGTAAATCCTACATTGCACAAGAAACTTTACAAATCCTAAACACTATCGCCTACAAAGGATCAATTTGCAACTGGGTGCAATCAAAACATCCCATAAAATATACATGGTCCATGTGGTCACAGCTCAGGTGTTGATGTTACTGAGTCAGGACTGCTTCAGTATTCTTGGATTGTTTACAGCGCATCTGTTCTCTCTCAGAGCTGAGCTGTTGTGAAAGATTTATGTTGCAGATCTGGCATTAGCTAAGCTTGTGATGAGTTGCCATGGAGATTCCAATTAGTGGTTCCACATCATCTTGCCTCAGATATGGTAAGATAATGGATGTCGTCCACAGTGAAATCACTGTAGGTGCTCGTCTTCTCTCCAAGTATTACTAAATGTTTTAAAAGTGAGCTTCAGAATAAATGTGTCCGTTGCATGTAATTGTATGCATGCAGCTATGATATCAGCAAGGCCGAGCCAAAATCAAGAGCAATTTATCTTCATATTCCCTTTCTGTCCTTTTCACTTACTTTCTCACAGCAGTGCACACAAGTAGCCATTAATTTTCTCTGTAAGCAGAGCAATCGCTTAACTAGATCTGCATTTCCTAAAGGAAACACTGGTGCTTGCAAGGCAGCAAGAGAATAGAGCTAAACAGGCTGTTCTAACCAGCCAAGCTTTGACCACTTATTTCTGTGTGCAAATATTGTGACGATGCCACCGCTATTGACTAAAATTTGTGAAGAATGAATTATTACCTTCAAACAAAGAAAAGTTTGAACGGTGTCTGTACATTAAACTTTAAAGTTGACTTAACAGCAGCAACTTGTGGTAAGGGCAAAGAGGGAACTTGAAAGAAATATACACAGCAAGTGTAGTTTCCTCAAGCAAAACTCAATGCTAGGGAGTTGAGAGTGGTTGCTATGCAGTTCAGGTCGGCGCCAGAGCGCACAAAGTGAGGGGGCAGGCACAATTTGCGCTGTTTCCAATGAATGCAGTAGCTTAGTGTGCGCGTGAGGCGCTGGCGCGATCAAACAGCTGAGGAGATGGGTGGCCGGGCCGGGCCCCCTCAGGCCCCCCCGTGGCGCCGACGCTGATGCAGTTGCTGAGGTGTTTTGAGTGGATTTAGTGTGTTGATGTATGGTTGCAAGGGTTTTAAGTAATACAGTGATTTACAGCTTGTATTGTAAAAGAACTTAACTACTAACTTAACCACTAACTTTAAATAAATAGGCCTAAATACATAAATAAAAGCCTATTATTACATAATTGAATTAAACTTTGATAAAGACTTGCTCTTATCAAAACAACAAAAGCAGTCAAATTTCAAAAGTTTTGGTGTTAATGACAAAAAGTACTCAATGTATCATTTACCTTAAAGGGGTCATCGGATGCGAAATGCACTTTTACATGTTGTTTGAACGTAAATGTGTGTTGGCAGTGCGTGTACACAACCACCCTATAATGCTAAAGATCCACCCAGTGTTTTTTTTTTATAATCTCCTAAAATCATTACCCCTTTCTCATATCAAGCCATTCTCAGATGCCTGTCTATGTGACGTCACACAGACCCAGGCCCCTCCCTGCCCCCGATCTACCTAAATGCGTTAATTTTCGCGCAAATCATTCGTGATCCAGCTTCACCTCCAAGAAGTGAGTAAGTATAAGGTTTTTTTAATGAATCTTTGCAAATCGACTTTCCTAATATGTGCTAGTTAGCAAGTTTCGCGGCTAAATGCGGCTAAAGTAAACAGTCTCTCAGAGCACGGCTCGTCACCCCACGGAAGAGAAGGGCGGCATGCAACAAAACGGCTTGCTCTGAAAAGAGCTGTTTTTGGCAAGGTAAAAAGGGTGCTGTTTTACACTACCATTGAGAAATTTTAACCAAAGTATGTTATAGACTTTTCATTAAGACCCTAAAGAATCATATCAACTTGTGGAAAATGGGCATCCTATGACCCCTTTAAAAACTGCAAAGTAGTGGAAAAAGTGGAAATCAGGATTAGGCATAAAATAATATCTTCAGAGTCATTCCTTAATGTGAAAATCAGCTGGAAACTGAATGAATAGTTTTAACCTTGCCTAACAGACATGAAGATAGGTATCATGTCTTTTGGCAAGAGATAATATAAGATTTCTTCACCTTACAAATGGTTGTTGAAAGCAAAAATGCTAAGAAATGCATCATACTTTGTGAGAAAGTGTGATGTGCTAGAGCAAATCAGCCACTGATTTTATAATCAGCTCCTCAAAATACTGGATCAGTATTGGGTTTCATTCAGAAAATATGATGCAGTGCAGTGATGTTTAAAAAGTTAAACTCAGTTCAAAAGTAATATTTTGCATGTTGTTGATTATCACAAAATATATATAGGCCTATATATACTGTATGTTTTCCACTTCTAAGAATGGCGAGATAGAAAGTCAAAATTGTGAGATTTCAACTCAGAATGGCTATAAATTAGAATTGTGAGATGTTAACTTGCAACAGTGAGTTTATTCATTTCTTTATTTAAGGAGTGATGAGTCAAATATTTTTTTTAAGGTAATCCACATTTTGGGATTTGTGCCTAATCTGGGATATTCTTCTAAGTGTAAGTTTATCTGTTCATATTTAATGCTGCCACCTTCAATCAATATTTAGTCATTCAAAAGCAGTTGTTTTTGCACCAGAGTAGCTTGTGGTGTTACTGCTGTTACACAAAAATAATAGCTTGTTTACTTTTACAGTATACTAATTGCAGGGATGGTCAATTTAAGGCTTAAGTGCCTTGATCAAAGAGCAGGATTGTGTTGTCAGTAAGAGCAGGTTTTGCTTCATCCCTACTATGATTGATATGAAAGATTTTGTTAGCAGCTCAGAACCTTAACTAATTTGTTATGGACATTAAACACCTTAGTTCTAATGACCTATATTCTTCATGGTTGATTAAACTCTTGGACGGGCTCTCAGAGAAAGGCCTTGTTGCAATAGCTTCGTCTCTCCCGGGCCACTTCGAATTGACATACATTTTGGACCAGAGAACAGAAAATGACATTTCTCAAAGATCTGGCTTTCATAAAGCCTCTGTCATATTATCAGCATGACTTGTCATTCCAAAGCTCTTGCCACAGTTTATCTTATTAACTCGGCCCGTGCAACAGCCATGTGACTTTTTGTATTAGACGGGTGTCAGTGTACCCACATGTCAGCACCCTGAACGCCAGAGAGCGTTAGTCGAGCCTCACGCCTGACCCCAACATGTGACCATTAACCCTAGAGTCACATAACCTTGCAGTTATTTAAAAGGTCATGACAGGGGGCCCCTAATGCCGTTTGCCACTCCTGACCCCTCACCTTGCGAGACACTTGCTCAGTCTTATAATAAACATTAGACCCGTGCAGCTGGTCACCTGCGGGACATCTGCTTCTGAAGGCTCTCAATTGCTTTTGAGCTTTCGAGATTTTAAGAGGCTGTTGGAATTCATTAACAGAGCTGAATGCATTGATTGTGTATTGTGAGCAGCGGCGTTTGGGGAGTGACAGACTGAAATTCGGAGATGGTAATCATTTGAACTACATTTTTCTCAGTATACGTGTGACCGTAGTTTAGCTTTCAAAATAGAGCTTGTCCAGTAATGAGCAAATTTTGGTGTAGCGTGACTAGCATGCATCTTTACAACTGGGTGAGAATGAGGTAATAATCAAATGCACTCTTTGTTATGTGCCTCTGTGCTGCATTTCATTAACATGTTTTTTTTTTTGAAATAGTAGCTACGTTTACATTCAGCAAAATAATCAGTTTATAATCGGATTGGTGGCTCAGTCGAACTGCAAACTGCAAAACTGACCAAACTGAGCTCAAACCAAATAAAATTATGGATTGAAGTTGTGGTGTAAACCTGAAATATTCAGATCAACAGGAAAGAAAAGAAAAAAAAGAATGTAAAGGTTCAAATCTGACTATTTTCTCCAATCAAATACAAAAAAAAAATACCAACGATTTTTCTATTCTGTTTTAATTGGTTTAATTTAATTATTTTTAATTTAAAAGGATGTGTAATCAAATAAATTAATACAATTTTAATAATTTTAATTAAAAATAACTTCCATAAAAAATAATGCATAAAACATTAACAATTGAAATGTAAACACTTCCTTTCTTTTTTAATTTCATCAAGAATCAAAACTCATGTTGCTATTCATGTGTGCAAACATATTTTGTGATCATAGCTACAGTTGGGAAGGAAGAAGACATTATAATTGATGTTCCTAGTCGCCAATTATTTGTGTAAAGTGCGCACTAACATGTCAGATGTTTAAACGTGCGTTGTGTATCAAGTCATCATCATTTTGAATACAGATGCTCATGAAAATAAACACAATGGCTGTTACACTATCAAGTGCTGTTGCTCATAGAAGCCTGGCTCTGTTTTTTGAAAAGAGATGAAAAGCAGGTTCGGTTTCTGACAGCAATAAACAATCTCTGGCTTCATGACTAAAAGAGCAAATGTGGTCGTTGAGCTGCACCGCTTCAGTATTTCGTGACTGGAGAAGCTTCAACTTCACTGGAGATGCAATAGAGGCTTAAAGATTCAGTAATGTTTATCATCAGATGATTCTTCTAAGGGAGCCGTTTAATACTTGAAGGTCATTAGATGCAGCTTCCGTGTTCATTGATGTCAGTTTTTTTCTCAGAAGTGGACTTCTGGCTCCAGATGCACATGTGTGCCGGGCACAGTGTCTTGAAAATGCATCCTTCATCAAGCTTCACTCGTCAGAATCAATGTGCCTCATGGCTAGTTTTAATGTGCTATTGTGATGCTCAGCAGTTTGCAGGCATTATGGATGGATGTCTCAGCTCGAGGGAGTCGATGGGAAACAGGCCATGACACGGTGAGATGAGTCACAGAGGAAAGCGCTGAGTCCCTCATTTTCGCCTTTAAAGTGTGAAGGATGAGAATCATTCTGACTGTAAAATGAGTCAGCAAAGCATTAAACTCAACCACAATGTTTCCCTGTCACATCTTATGTATGATTTTCATTTATTTTATGCAAAGGCAAGCTTTGAATACTGGGAAAAAATAATGTTTTTCAGTGATCAGCTTTGCACTTGCGAATATTAGCCATTTGGGAGTTCATTGGTTTGCCAATAGCTTTGATTTAAATATGAAGCAATAACTAATGGTAGCAAATCAATCCAAATCATTTCACTAAAATCATAATAAATGCTTCTGTCATGATACAATTCCCCTGCTAAGGAAAGTTTTTGGGCCAATCATAACTTGAAAGATCTGTTCCCACTGCAGAAGAAAACAGTTTAAGACAGCATGTGTTTCTGTGCTTGTGTGTGTTCACCAGCAAATATTAGCCGATGAAGCTGATTGCAGTGGTTTTATTGATGCATGATGCATGATGATGTCTTACTAGTTAAGCTAGTTAAAAAGCTCGGCAACTGGTTGATACCAAGCCATGCTATGGCAAATGCAGCAGTATTTTTTAAAGACGGCATGTTAATTTTAGAATTAAAAATGCATGTTTATTTATATACATAATTTATATAGATATTATTACATATCACTCTTGGTTTATTTTGATATTTTAGTATTGAAAAGTGTACCACTTTGCCACTACTGTTTGTTCAATTACTGTGATTCGCTTCAATCTATGTGAATATATGCGTAGGGTTCTGTGGATGAGGCCCATAGAGCCTCATTGAGAGACCTTGCTTTTATGCATGAAGTTAGATGTTCATTTGTCTAGAGGCTGTAGACACATCATTTTGAGTGCTACCCAACTCTCTGAGAGCATCGAAAACATTGCATTTAAAAAAAAGGTGTTGCATGTTGGGCTTCAATTAATGTGTTCAAATGGGAAGCCAAGCCAATTAGTTGAAATAAACTAATTTTTAGTAGCAGTTTGAAAAGTGTATATATACACGCAGTCAAACCAAAAATTATTCAGACACCAGATATAATTTTTGCTAGGGGTGCAGGGCACTATAGTTCGTTTATATAAGTGAGGATAGCAAAGTAAAGTAAACTGTGACATATTGTACCCAAACATTCTTCATAACTAAATTAAACATTGATTATATATACACTAGTCAACATTTGAAGTGGATCAAAACCTTTCATCAAAGATGTCCTAAAACCTCAAACCAAAAAATAGTTTCTTGTCTTAGGACAACTTTGATTAACTTTTTGATCCACTTCAAATTTTGCCATTGCCATCGATCTTCAAGTGTTCCTGTGTTTTGATTTTAGGATCCGGTATGCTCATCATTGAGTCATTGTCATTATTTGTTACCCTCAAGCACAGCTTAAGTTCTTCTTCCAGAGTTTTTATGGATTTGAATCCCCTTGATGTTGATTTGTACATGATGAAATGATAATCAGATAAGCCAAGGAAATGACAACACTGAAACGTACCCCATCACCCATTATGATGCTAGTCAGAAGAAACCTAAGACCGCCAGTGACTCTGGTGTTACTTCTGAAGAGTGGACACATTTTCTTGTTCCAGAGCAATGATGTAGAAAACATACAAGCTTAAGCACGTTTCAAGAAGGAAAGGTTTATTGAGAGATCATAATTAATACTTTCTGTGGTTATTTGTTGATCCAACAATCTCATTGAATCATCACAGGAGGATTATAAAAGTAGCTTAGATTATTCCTTTTTTGTGCTGGTTTGAATTCTGTCTTTGGCCCATTCAGTCGCCCATTTGCCATCTGCTTGAGAAAGAATCCTCACACATTCCCAAACACGTGCCACGAATCTGTCTATCCACTGGTGTGGAAGTCCTTTGTCTACCATGTTCGCTTAGAGGGCTCCATTTCAATCAGTGCAGGATCTATATCTCTGATGAGTGAGATGTATGGACTAAACAAAACAAACTTTAGTGAAGGTAGAGAAACTGAGAAAATAGTGTGTCGGAGAGCGGTAGAGGTGGGTAGGCCTGAGCCAAGGCCTTCATTGTAACCCAAGTACTGGGTATGTGTCACGGAAACGGGTGTGTGGAGGCAGGCGGGACGACGAGGACGACAAGGATTCCAATAATGACATTTATTGTAGACACGACAAGGCAGGTTCAGGTAGGTGAGACACACACTCGGGGTAACATTAACAATAACCGACACCGATGCTCAGACAGACAGGAACTAATATGGGGTGAATAATTAGAGGCAGACAAGTGAGCACAATGACGGTGATTAACTAATGATTAGACGGGCTAAACAAACACAAAGGGAAGAAACCACAACAAACAGTCCACAGGGGCGTTACAGTATGTGGGTGCACTCTCCAGGTTTTGGGCAAGCTGCAAGCTAAAACATGTCAGGATATAATCGCTTCCATTGGCAGCACGGTGAAGGAAGCCGTGAAGATAAACAGACACGTCAGTTACAACACTGGCCAAGTGTACTTTTTTCCACCTCCGTTGAGGTTGGCGACGTCCCTGTGTCGGACCTACAGCACGTGAAATGTGAACGCTGATCGTGATGGCAATCATGTATCAGATAAGGCCGTTGGGTTCAGACACGCCGCTGGCGAGAATTTGAACCTTTCAGTCAGCTTTCTTCATGCGTCATTCAAGGCCGTCTGAGAACTTTGGGTTTTTGATTTGTCATTTGATTTGGGAACCATCAAATATGATTTTTTCTCTCTATTTTATTGATAAAATATGCAGTGTTTTACAGCTGCATAGAGGGATTGAGTGGGTGGAATATCTTTCTGATGGTTTCCAGAGCGTTTGGCACTTTGTGATGGATATCTTTGTGAGCACCATATCTGTCTTTGTAACTGTAGCTGTGTGTATATGTATATATATATATATATATATATATATATACTGTATGTATAGAGAGAGAGAGGTTT
>NW_015548335.1:148215-151625 GCF_001515605.1 Sinocyclocheilus anshuiensis
AACAATTTTATATATATATATATATATATATATATATACACACACACACACACACACACACACACACACAAGTATTATATATTATATAAGTATTTATTTATTTATTTTCTCAAAGTCATTTGCACAATGCTCTTTAGTCACTTAGTATTTTATTTTGGTGTGTCAATCTAGTAGATTACTTAGTATATAAAACCATGATCTGTACTCACAAAAACAGTAGGGATGCTCCGATCAGGATTTTTGCAGCCGATACTGAGTACCGATTTCTTGTCATGGTGATCGGCCGATACCGATTCTGATGCTTCAAGCTTTATATAGACTGTTTGATCGGGTGCACGCGCCTGGCCTGAAGTTAACTTCCGGTCTGTGTTTGTTTATCCGTCTGGCTACAAACGCAGTTAAAGTTAAGGTGATGAGTAGACGATTTTGTGTGTGTGTGTTCTTTCGCCTGATCAGGAAAGTTGCAGTGACAGAAACGGTGACATTCCAGATACAGTTTGAAAGGAGTAAAGCCTGTGCTAATGCTATTGAGTAGGCTAATATGGCCAAAGAAGATATTTTGTTTTATAAATAAACGTTCATTTAAAAGCAGCCCACGATCAGCGTAGCTATGTTACCGTTATCCTTTACGGCTCCGATGAGGTTTTGTTTCGTCCGCCACGCTGTGACAACTCACAAAATACTATTTTTAGCCAAGCAGCGCAGAGAACCGCTTCAGAAACGTGCTGCGGCTGGCCGGTATAAACACAAGCATTAGAGCGGCCTCGATCAGCTCCGGTTCCCGTGGAGCCATAACGTGCCGCAGACACGTGCAGTGAGGCGCAGATCAGATGGATGAACCATCCATTCATCATATCATCATGCAAAACATACACGACATATAGCGAATTTTTCATTGTTTCTCGAAACGTCATAGCATTTCCACACCGGCCATGACATGACTGCGGTGCCAAATCATTTATGTCCCCACGCATCATGTACGTGGTCATGCGTTGATGTCGTCAAATTGCGATCGGTTCGTGAGATCGGCCTAGTTAGTGAGTAACGATCGAGTCATAAAATGTGATTATCGGCCGATACCGATCTCCGGCCGATCGATTGGAGCATTCCTAAAAAATTTTTTTGGGTTTTTATGTTACATTGATCACCAGAATGACAAAACACAAACGTTTTCGCTCAAAGGCCTTCTTCAGTGCGTTAAAAAATTATATCCCTCCACCCACTTTTTAAATCATTAATTATATTGACGTCATCATTCATTAACCAATGTTCAATCACACACATTTAAATCCTGGACAATTTCCATTTGCAAACAACACAAACCTTCACATCCACCAATGCATTACGTAATATACCCATGGCTAGAGCATGAATTACAGAGGATTTATTTATTTTCTCACCATTAAATATTTTCCAGATAATATTTTAATCATTCCTTTCGACTTTAGTAATGATAATATAAAAGCCTTTTTTTTAATCTTATACCTTGTCTTTAATAACTATTTCTCTCATCCAAAATAACCCTAATAATAATTTTGCATTTTAAATATATAATTACCTTTATATATTAAAAAGGGTATCCCTTGCATAATTTTTGCATAACATCGTTTTTGTGGGACCTTGCTACCAAAAAACTTCTGACTAAACCATCATGACTTACTTGGTCAACCAAGCAAGCTTCGCATGCTGTTTAAAGAATAGCTAAACCTGCACCAAATCAGTACTAACTAGCATTAACCAGTCTGAAAATTTAGTCTAAGCTGGTCTTTTCAGCAAAGTAGGCAAAATCCCAGAGTGATAGGAGCAGTGATTCTGTTTGCTTTGGCATCAGCGTGTTATATGTCAGTCAGCTACGTCTACAGAGCATTTATGTGTTGGCCTTGGCTAATGCTGCCCTGACAGGCAAGGGGATATTTCTGTTATTTTCTTTCTTCCTGAACTCAGATGCCTCAGGATTGGGTTTCCAGAGATGGCTATGCTGACAAATCATTGTCAATGGTATGATACTACAATCACATTATGAATGCGGAGAACATTAGTCCTTTTGTGTCCAAGAAGGTTTGGAGACGGTAGTTGAGAGGTGCATATTTATCTTCCATTTCATTCTTCTTGAAACCAAAGCACCTCAAACAGACACCTAGCTATATTATATCAGCTCCTCCAATCCTGAGAAAATTCAGTCAATGCTGAAGGCCTCTGACAAGCTAATGTTTATGACTACAGACTGCAGACCTCCATTTAAAAGTAGATGTTAAACCTTTGATAATCCCAGAGAGTGGCTTCAGTAACCAGCTCTGCTTGACCCAAGTGAGACATAACGTCTGTGGAGGTTCATAAATGGGTTTACCAAAGAGTTTTAGGGGCATACGGGAAAAGCAAAGTGTTTTTGACATTAGATTTGATGCCAGGGTCATGACTAACCTTCCCACCCCTGACCTCTAATGAGTCATGGATGAAACTGGGGAACAGTCATGGAAATATCAGTGTCTTGATGGCGTAACTGGTCGTGGAAAAACCACTCGTGTTTTTCTCTAAGGATGTAAGCCAATCTGACTCTTCTTTGTTATTGTTTAAGAAGAGGGAGTGTGTTCACCGTGATGATATAAAGCTTGAATGGTGTTGTATTTAATCATGATCACACCAAGGGTCCACCCTTCGCCTCCCCAAAGACGACATATGAGGAGCACAGTTTGAGGGCCAACATTTCAACCTTTCTTTTAACATTAAAAACAGCCTCAAAACATCCTCTAAAATGGAGAAGGGGGGAAACGATGACATCTATGACTGATTGGAACAGACTAACCCTTTAGTCTTGTGGGTTCATTCATCTAAAGTTCAAAATAATAACAATTAAACATTCCTAATGACTGCATCATTAGCTTTGTACAAGCCTGCTCAAATTATTTTAACTTGCACTGTATTTCTCAAACAGTAAGCCAACTCTTGTTGTAAATGTTTAGCTATTTGAAATTACAAATTGTATGTTTCAAACGTGACAACCCTGCTGAGTCAGTGTTTGCTTTTTCTGACCTTGCCCTCAGTGGATGTTGAGTGATTCAGGCTAGAATACAGTCAGCAAACACTTTTAGCTAGTCAAAGCCAGACTGTAACTTACAGGCTAAACAAACTAGCCATTCCGTTCTTTTCAGGAAGGGTATAAGCTATCAAATTCTTACAGTTTGCTAATTAGTATGGAGATGTTAGCAATTTATTTGTTATTAGCATTGCTAGCAGTTTGTTTATATATATATATATATATATATATATATAGTGTGTGTGTGTGTGTATATATATATTTGTATATATGTATGCAATAATGCACCAAAAGCATCACAGTGGTGGAAATGTTTCTAAAATAGACAAATATTACTTTAAAGGATTAGTTCACTCCAGAATTAAAATTTCCTGAT
>NW_015548335.1:151908-163759 GCF_001515605.1 Sinocyclocheilus anshuiensis
TGGCCAAATATAGTCCTATCATAATAAACCATACATCAATGGAAAGCTTATTTATTAATCTTTCAGATTATGCATAAATCTCTGTTTCGAAAAATTGACCCTTATGACTGGTTTTGTGGTCCAGGGTCATATATATAATATACAACAAGACTGTAAAAGCAGACTAGTGAGGAGATGAGTTTACCTGTTTAGTGTGAAGACATTTAATGTCCCAACAACTTCTTTAGTCCCATTTAGCCACTTGTTTGCAACCAACTTATTCAAAATCTAAAAAGTCTATCTGATGTTTTTGATGATGTAGAATAAAACATGAACATATCTTGAGCTTGTGTTAACCACAGCCCTTATTTCAGGTATTTAACTAAAAACCCATTTAAAAAATCCACTGACTTCGGGACAGTGGAACTGGAAGTGCAAAGATGCTAACTCACTTCTGGGTGTTCAGACTCATTCCTGCACTTTGTTTCCAGTGACGAATGAACCAGAAGTAATATCACCTAAGATTTAAATTTACATTTTTTGCATATTTGTTTTTTTTTGATTGGACAAACTTTAATAATGATAATAATAATAATAATAATAGTAATATTTTTTCTTTCCCAAGATGGTAACTGGATGTCAGGTTGTGCATGTCCATGTTTGTTTCTAATAGAATAACATATATTCATTACTTAATTATTCTTTAAAAAATAAATAAATAAAAACGGTATGTAAGCTAGTATGCCATTCCGAGCATTCTGAGACTAAGCCTGCCTGCATCCTCGTACATGTTTTGTATTCAGTTTCATAGTCTTGCCTTGGTTAGGACATGAGATCGGGGTCAGGTGTTATGTATTAGCCACCTACACACAGGATCTCCTTATTTGGATAGAAATTCCTGTTTCTATACAACACCTCGATACTATTTCAAGGTGCGTATATACAACAAATAAAACTTGCTTTTGTCAGGACACAAATTTGCAATTGGGTGTGTTGTATTACCTCCACAGACAGGAACTCCTTATTTGGAAGCGAATTCCCCTGATTGCAGACAAGAAATCCCCCTGCTTCACACTTTTGGTTTGGATTTGTGTGATTATCCAGAGTAGTTAGTTCAGTGCCTGAGGTTATAACAACACAGTTTTGTAATTAGGTAACCTACCTGTCAACCAACTAGTCATGAGCTGCTTGGAACTTATTAGTAGGACTTGTTTCTTTCTACCTCGCTGATTGATTGTATCTCTGGATTGATGACGTACAATTGTGATCTGCAAGAGTATGGGAGAGATGAGTGGGACAACCATGGTGGGCTTCCTCATGTCTCCGCATTTGCCAGCGCAGACAGAGCAGCTTCGCTCTGATCAAGCACATGACATCACTGCTTGTCCCTGGCAGAGAGAGGTATGCAGAACAGACATTTACAAGGAGGAGCGGCGTTTCGATCCAACTACGATCAGTAATGGAAGAGTTTTTAGTCCCACAGGGCCAAACCACACAGCATCGAAATAATTAGCTAAAATGATTTAGATCAGACCACATCATGCAGGAATTAATCTTTTACATCATCCGGACAGCTTCCAGTTATCACCAAAGAGTTGCGTTAAATAATGCATTATGCATCGATGAGCGCATTTTAGGTCATTACAGATCAAATAAACTGGATGGAAACAAGGGCCTGTTTAGACCTTTACATCTTAATTTACTTTTATTTATTTATTAAATTTTACCCCTTTTTTTTTTGCTAATCTGATATCAAGTCCTGTCCATTTAATATTGTTGATTGTTGAGGAAATAGTTCACACAAAAATAAAAAAAGCTGAAAATGTCCTCACACTCGGGCCATCCAAGATGTAGATGAATTTGTTTCTTCATTGCAACAGATTGGGAGAAATGTAGCATTACATCACTTGCTCACCAGTGGATCCTCTGCAGTGAATGGGTGCCGTCAGAATGAGAGTCCAAACAGCTGATAAAAACATCACAATAATCCACAAGTAATCCACACCACTCCAGTCCATCAGTTAACATCTTGTGAAGCAAAAAGCTGTGTGTTTGTAAGAAACAAATCCATCATCAGAGCGTTTGAATTAGGGCTGCACGATAAATCGCATGAGATATTTAATGCGCATATGGTCAGAAAGCCGGTTCTGTAATCAGCAGTAAATCTCCATCACCTGCGGCCTTTCACATTGAGCAGCATTAACTACACAGAGCCGTTGTTCACTGACGAGCTGCGCTTGCGCTGCTCGTCAGTGAACAACGGCTCTGTGTAGTTAATGCTGCTCAATGTGAAAGCCCACAAATATCGCATGCGATTTATCGTGCAGCCCTAGTTTGAATTTTAAACCAGTGCTTCTGGCCAAAATACAAATCCATAATTCATAATAATGCTTCCTCCAAATGTTTATCTCCTGTTGTCCTCTCACATCGAAATCCGCCAACACATTTATTTAGAACTGGTTTGGACAGTTTTCAGTTGTAACGGTGCTTGATCTGTGCATATTTCTCTCCTGATTCAGATGAGATGACTTTTTCACTGGAGAAAGCAGCATTATGGATAAAGGGCTAAATACAGGAATGGATTGAAGTATTAATTATCGATTCATTTATTACAAACATGCAGCTTTTGGCTTCACAAGATGTTAATTGATGGACTGGAGTCTTGGATTATTTGTGTGTTATATTTTGTTTTTATCAGCTGTTTCAACTCTTATTCTGACGGCACTGCAGAGGATCCATTGGTGTGCAAGTGATGTACTGCTAAATTTCTCCAAATCTTGTTCCGATGAATAACAAACTCATCTACATCTTTGATGGCTTGAGAGTGAGCAAACTATAAGCACATTTTCATTTTTGGGTGAACTATTCCTTTAATAAATTATGCAAAAAGAAAACATTGACCAAATACATTGACATTTTAATATAACGACAAATTATGTTTTCAAGCAGGATTCTTAGCTGTTTTAGTGGAGTATTTGCATTAGCCGATCTTTGGATGCAGTTCATATTATGATGTTGATCAATCTTTGTATCTACCATTGTCTTGTTTCAAATAGATTGCCCAAAAAAGATGCTAATACCTTGTGTAAATGGGTCTAAAGTTCTGTTCATGCATAACCATGAGTTAAATATCAAGAGGACACTGATTTGTCACAAACATAGTTTAGGCAATTGTGATTTCAGCCTGGTATTTGCACAGGTGGATGATGCAAATCAAGGGAACGCTTCAGCAGTTTTCGAATCGCTCATTTACAGTTGACCTGGTGTGGTCTAAAGCCTAAACCCAAGGACAAACAGTGACTAAATGCAAGCCCAATTGTCTAAGACAAAATAATGAATGCAACCGTCTCTGGTGTCTCTTTCTCTAAGGGGGTCAGAAGAATAGGATAATGACATCAGGAATGAGCAAACACATGTAAGGAAGCCATGGGTGATCCAGCCAGACTTCCCACACGGTGCTTGTCAACACTTTGTTTCAGAGTGAGGAATGTTTTGCTCTATTGTATCAGTGTAATGGTGTGGCCATGTGTAACAAGTCTGGTGATGCCTTGAATATTAATTGATGTGCGTCGACTTGTGGAATTCAGGGAAAACAGCGTTTATTGTGCTTTAAAAAAGTTTATTTGGTTCTTGGAAAAGAGAAAAGGTTTATCTTTTTCTTCTGGCCTTTTAGTATCGGATAGCTTTCAAAGTGAGGGATAATATACTACAGTTTTTTTTTAACCCTTAAAACTAACCAAACTTTAATTGCACAAAAATGTTGTTGTTAATTGCATTTTGTGTCATTTTGGGATGGATGGGAGCAGGGCTTGGTAAATTGCTTAGAAATACTGATTCTAAATTTCATGACAGAAATTATAGGTTGTAATGTTATCTACTGGAATCTATATATTAGGTAATGCATACTTCTTTTTGATTACTTTCAGATTACTTTAGACCTAAAATATATTCCATTCTTTGTCATCAACATCATGAAGTGTATTAAACATTACATTATGCCAAGGTTTCCCAAACTGGTGTTCATGAATGAACTATAGTGGGGTTGTGAGTTGATGAAACGCTGGAAGACTTTTCAAATGTATACAAGTGGTAGACTTTTAGAAAGGAACATTTCAAGAATTAGAGTAAATCAAATTATGACTACTACCATTGTGTGAATAATATGTGATCATGTAATCTATAAAAAAGTAACTGTAATCGGATTATGAGCATTTTTAAATGTCATTGTAAAATGTAAATGTGATTTAATTTCATTGGAATGTGATTACGTAATCCAGATTATGTGTAATTAGTTACTACCCAGAACTGGATGGGAGCTATGGTTGCCTAAAAACTAGCTGTTAAGTTTGCAATAATTTTGCTCATTGGTTGCACCACAATATTTGTGGTTACACTTTACTAAGGTCGCATTAGTTACACTATGAAGAAGGTTGAGCACATGGATCTGACACTGATTTGGGTTTCAATATCAATCCACATTTGCACAGTTCTGTTTACATGTACCATTTATTCAAATAACTGAATAATCAATTTTCAGTTATGAACATAGAAGTCAGCGAGTTAATTTTCTCTACTTCTTTACTTTAGCTTCCATTTTCAACACCAGCTGGATTCTGTCAATGCTACTTGCAGATAATATTTCATTTATTTTCTCTTTAGTTTCCAAGCAACCATATGAATTAAAATGAAAATTAAAAATCAAAATGACAAGTTTGAATGCAATGGCTTTAGTTCATGATATTGCAAAGAGATTGAGCAGGAATACGATTCTCAATGCTCGCATGGCCTTCCTGCCAAGTTCCTTGTTATTTTACCATGTCCTTCAGGTTGGGCTCTTGTCTGATAAGCCCAGGGTGGCTGCTCTTTTCATGAGGGCAAATGAAGCTGGAAAAGTCCCCATCCTTCCCGGGTGTCATCTGAATCACTGCTGCCTGGCATGAACTTGAAAAGGCAAAACCACTGACCAGGAGGGGAATTCTCAAATGTGACGAAAGAAGAATTTGATAATTGCTGTAGGGCATCAGATTTTCCTCAAATTGACAAGAGGTCAGACCAGTTTCTTAATTTGTGAAAAGGTGAGCTGTACTGAAACAGCCACCTAGTTAGTTAGAGGAAGTGAACAACAACTGGAAAGTCCCTGTGAGGGAATTAATATGGAACTTTCCGGAGAGGAAAAAATTGTTACGATACCGGTTTTGTTTGTTTTGACAATTTATAATTAGATTGAACTGAGTGTTTACTATTTTCAAACAGAGTTACGTATTGTAGGTCAAACACTGGTCAAATTAATCCTGCATTCCCCCCGCATGTGGCATTAATGTACCTCTTCTTATTGAGCATCTGCAAAAAAAATGTCAACCTGAATGTTTCATCACATATCCTTAAAAGGTAGAAAATGGTTTAATTTTTTTTTGTTAAATGTTCATAATTACCTAAGAACCCTGTTTAATGTGCGAAGGTCATGGTAACTAAGCCATTTGTAAATTAACTTATCCCTGAAAAGTGTAAAAACAGCATTGTTTGCTGACCCAACACACCAGTTTTGTCATAGTTAGCGTGAGGTTGGGCCTACTTGTTGGTGTGATCTGTTTGAAATTGTCATTATTTTTGCAGTTCTGTTTGATGTTGTAGGCGATGTTCAAGTGAAATCGAACAATGAATTGGTGTGACATAATTTCAAACAAAACCAGGCAATAACAAAGTTAGTTTTTGGAGTTCGAAAGAGCTTGCCAAAGCCAACTTCCCAGAAAAGGCTGGTAAATATTTTCTCATTGCTGTCATTTATTTCGTGCATTGGGATGTTTGCTACGAGTATACCACTGATTGCATTAATATACTGTAAGTACTTTTCACCTGTAAGCGAACAATGAAAAACAAAAATCTGCCATGAGTATATCAGGGCCTTAATGTTTCAGAAATTACACAATTCACCTTTAACCTAATCAGGGTTTGCAAAATATTCTCTAGCTACACTCTAAAAAATGCTGGGTTGTTTCAACCCAACTTTGGGTCAAATATGGACTAACCCAACTGTTGGGTTAAATTTGTACATTCAATTTTTAACCCAAAAGTTGGGTTAGTCCATATTTGACCCAAAGTTGGGTTGAAACAACCCAGCATTTTTTAGAGTGTATGAATCTTGCAAAGATTGCATGGTCTCCCAATGGACCTAGTTGGGGTGGATGCCATATATAATTTAACAAGTCTGTGAGGAATGCACATATGATCCCTTCAATGGCTTGCACTGACTCAATGTCTTAGGTCATGTCTGATTTTTAAAACCAATTACATTTTTAAGTTTTGGTCCACTGGAGATATTTTGGAATGCTTTATTTTTTCCAGTATTCTTTCTTATAAATGACAAGGTAGCCAACAGTACAATTTATTAAATGGACCGCTAAGTCAATCCACCTTTATTTATATGGCCCTTTATACAATACAGATTGTTGAAGCAGCTTCACACTAATAAACAGGAAATATGAGACAAATCCAACTTCTGCTGTGAAGCAGCTTTAAAATAACAGTGTCATTGTTCAGCTCCAGTCAGTTCAGCTATGATTCAGTTCAGATCCATAAAGTTCATCAATTATGAAATAAGTTCAGTTCAGCTATTTAGCTCTACAGAAAGCAATAATGTCCTTTAGATGAAATATCTGTCTATGGTGCACGTATCATGCAGGGAAGAGCAGTGATGATCGACATGCTTAAAAGTACGTATAACATGTATCAGACCCAACTGGTCCTTTGCTCAAGGTTTTTCACTCCCACTGCACCTCAGCTATTTTCATGAGCTACAGATACTGGGAGTGAATGAGCAGCGTCTCTGAGAGATGAGTCAAAACAAATACCAGACTGTGTATTCAGAATGAAGAATGTCCTTGCAGGGAAAATCCTTGTGAAGACAACCATGCTAAAAACAACCCAACTCAGCAGCTGTATGTTCAGTCTTGTCTGAAGCACTTGCTCCAATCCCAGAAGTAGCGATTTGCTTGAAGGTGTCAATATTTTCCCAGAATTAAGCTGGTCTGTCTCGGAAAGTGGAAATCCTCTCTGTGTGGGTGTCTCATGACAAAGCCATGTGACACTTTCCACCTGTCAGTCTGCAGAAGATGATTGGATGTGTGTGCAGGACCAGAGTGTGAATGTATACACAAACTGAGTGTAAATGAACATGTAAACGTGTTTAAACGGGAACGGGTTCCAATTACTCTTAAACTTGACAAGTTGATTTGAACCAGTTTCCACAAGTCAAGTCAAGTCAAGTCAAGTCAAGTCAAGTCACCTTTATTTATATAGCGCTTTTAACAATACAGATTGTGTCAAAGCAACTGAACAGCATTAATTACGAAAACAGTGTGTCAATAATGCAAAATGACAATAGTAAACACTAATTTTTCAGTTAAAGACAGTTCATCATTGAATTCAGTGATGTCAACATCCAGCTCAGTTCAGTTTAAATAGTATCTTTGCAATCATTTGCAATCAAGTCAACGATATTGCTGGAAATGAAGTGTCCCCAACTAAGCAAGCCAGAGGCGACAGCGGCAAGGAACCAAAACTCCATCGGTGACAGAATGGAGAAAAAACCTTGGGAGAAACCAGGCTCAGTCGGGGGGCCAGTTCTCCTCTGACCAGACGAACCAGCAGTTCAATTCCAGGCTGCAGCAATGTCACATTGTGCAGAGGACTCATCTGGTTCCTGTGGTCTTGTCCCGGTGGTCGTCTGAGACAAGGTCTTTTTGAGACAAGGTCCACAACACCTTGCAGTTTGTTTTCTTTGGTCAACCATTCATTGATGGTAAGAAAGATGATGCTATCTCCTCCCAGTGTGCATGTTTGATCTATGCTGTAATTTTTTCACTCCAGTTTTCTTGTCGTGCTTGAATTGGCAGATAACGAACAATTGACACGTGGAATACATCACTAGAAAGGAATTATAATGGATCGCCTTAATTTCTCATAAACGACACCTTGTCCCGCTTTGACGTGTCGGTGGGGATTTTTTTTTTCACCAGCCATTTTCCTCAATATCGTTTTCATGATGTAATGTTGATAAGATCCTGGTTTTGCTGGATAATTTACATGCAGTCACTTACTCCTTTCACAAATCGGCCATTATGAAATGGTAACACGTGCAGACAGAATAGTCAGGGTCCAAAATGAAAACTCGCCAAGCACCAAATGAGAGGGAAAAATTGGCTAGATACTTATCCGATGGCTGGTAACTTTATTAGGAAATGCAACTTCACGTCTGACCTTCAGAGATGCAAATGATGTGAACGGTTTTTGAAAAGAAAAATATGGTAACACTTTACAATAAGCTTCTATAACTTTACATTATTTAATGCAATAGCTGGAATGAAATGAATACTTATACAGCATTTATTAAAACTGATTAATGTATTTTTTTTATTTTTTACATATATTGATAATTGTAACATTTCAAGTTGTATAAATAAACAAATAAACACAAATTATCAAGGAACAATAGTATACTTACACATTAAAAATTGTTCAAAATACCAAATACATGACCTAATGTTAACAAATTGGACCTTTTTGTAAAGTGTTACCTTAAAAATTAGATTGACACATTGAGAGAGAAATAACTCTATGATGACCCATATATGAAATATTCCTCATATTAAGCCTCCAAAAGTAAAAGTAAACAAAATGGTTAAATAGGTGTCATTAAAGCAAAATCTTCATGGCTTATTATAAGAAATATAGGCAACACTTTAGTATAGGGACCAATTCTCACTATTAATTACTGTAGTTGCTTATTAGCATGCCTACTATTAACATATTGACTGTTTATTACTTATTAAGCACATATTCTGCATGACCATATTCTACATCCCTAATCCTACCCAACACCTAAACTTAACAACTACCTTAATAACTATTTGCTAATTAACTATTGCTAATTAGCAGCAAATTAAGATTTTATTAAGGCAAAAGTCGTAGTTAATGGGTTGTTAATGGAGATAATTGGACCTTAAAGTGTGACTGAAATATATATGTAGTTGGCATTTTTTTCTCAATTTTTTCTCAATTCAATTGTCATTGGCAGCTCTGGTATATATTTATTTTGGCTTCAGGAATAAAGCCTGAAGGATTTCACAAAGGTTTAGTGTTTGTAACCCCGCCCTAAACTCACGCCATTGGTTGAGCCAGAAGATAACATGTCAGGGTGCTGAAAAAACAAGCAAAACAATGTTGAACGTGTTAAACGTTTTAGCAAAACATTTAAATTACTCACTAGTAGTTGTCTGGTATAGGAGTAAGTGTTTCAAAATCAAAACAATGACACACATCATCTTTAATGAAGAGCAGCTGATCTGATTTGTAACAGTGGTCTGTGTTAGTATGACAGAGGGCTGGGTTGGACAGGATGTATCTCAGACGCAGCTTATTGACAAAACCACATAGCTGCAGGGATGAGATCAATACTCACTGACCGTTATTCCCACACTTACATGACCTCCTGACCTCTGACAACCTCTTGAAACCATGTGCCTCACGAACAGTATTCTGGAATGGTTTGAAAAGCACATGTAGATATGCATGTGTGTGCATGTGTGATTGGTAAGAAATGATTTTCATCTATACGCATTATTTTAGTATTTCAATAATAATAATAATTAATAATAATATACATTTGTGTTCTTTTGGCCTGGTTTCATGTGCTGTCTGGCAGTCTGTTTGTATGTTTTTAAAGAAGGGTAGAGCATTTTTCAGTGTATAGTGTTTCTATGAGGGCCTAGTGTTCTCTTTCACATACCATGTTCAGCCATAAACAATAAGCACATCATTATGGACAATGAAGCACTATGCATATAAGTTATAGGTCTTATAATTTTACCATGCAAAAAAAAAAAAATCCCTGTTTTATTTTAAACAATGCTTAATTGTTTGCCATATGCAATGTAAGAAATACGTTATGCATAATGTAATGGTCTTTCAAATCAACAGGGAAGGTTTTATGTGCAGCTTGGGTCCAAAAGTAAAATGTGAAGCACATTTTTGTTAATATTTTTGAATCACAATTAAATTAATAACCTTGAAATAGTAATAAATATATATTTGCAGATTTTCAGAGTGGACTTTTGGACCCCACTGTACATTGGCTCATTTATTTCTTTGTCTTTCCACATGATGCGATTTAAGTCAGTACTTGACATGTTGTACATTACTTAAATGGTGCAGAGCGGAGGGCAAACCCCACTCATGCCTCCGTTATTAGTCTGCTGTGTTTTATGAGTTGAGTTTATAGAGCTGGGCCTGGGGTGGCCGTGAATTTCACTCGCTTATCCGTCTGCAGGTACTGTAAAAGCTAAACTCGTGGTTCGAAACAAATTTATGTTTTGAGTAATCTGTTGCTGACTTACGACATTACAGTAGTTGTTTTTTTCCCCTCTGCACGGTCAAGGTCGGGTTTATTTATATTTAATTACGGTAAACAAGAATGTTTCAAGACAAACACAACACATCTAATTCCATCCATCAGTCTTGCAAAGTTTAGCTGATAAATCATTGACAGAGATGAAAATCCTCAAGAACTGGGTTAGAGGAAACAATCCTAAAATATCACTATCTCATCGATCGACCATATATCATCCCGGTTTTGTCAAGAATAAATCCTCACGGATTTATTGTGCCGTTTAATGTCGGAGCATTTCCTTTAACTGGAAAGGAAACGACTAGCCTATTTGCAATCTCCACCCCTGTTGACAGATCCAACAAATTTGTTGCAATGTCTTGAGAACAGCGCATAACCTTGAGTTCTCAGGACAGATGTTTGACCACTTCCAAAAATATTTTTCAGCATAACAGGGGATTTTAATCGTACTTTTGATAAAACGATTGCCCACATAACATTCAAGGCCTTGAGACTCCAGCATAAGGTCAAAGGGTTCGCTCTCAGAAGAGCAGATAGCATGTATGAGTCAACTGGAGATAGATTTAGCAAACCGCAACAAAGTTTCAAATGGAGATGCATGACAACAAGGGTTGAGAAAAGAGTCTTTTTTTGAGTTTCATCACTCTGTAAATAACCTTTGGTAATTCGGTGGCTTCTCAGGCTGGGCTGGTTTTGCGAGCTCAGTGTTGATGGATCTCTGGGGTGTTTACCAAGAATATGTCTCCGTGAGGTTTGGAGTGATGTTTATCTGGATAGCTCAGCTGTGATGTGTTAATCTCCTCTTAACCAGTGCATAATTCTCAGCAGTGGCTGTTTGTCTTGAGGGTCTATTTTCGAGGATCGTCTTCGCCTGAAACAGTAAAATTAACTCGCAGCAGTTGAGATGAGATATGACAAGATTCATATACATGGCAGCCAGTTGGTTTTGGAGCAGGTATTTCAATTTTCCTCGTAATTTATAGTTAAGCTACACTGAAAAAAAATAATGATTTAATCATGTACGCCAGTTCCACATGAATCAGTTCAGTAACATAAACATAACTTGCTTACGTAACTTCAACATCATCCAATTAAGTTATTTTGAATTGACCAAATTAAGTAGTGTTAAATTGATTTGTCTGACAGGATTTAATTTTGGTCAGTTTCATGTGTTTTTTTAATCACATAATTAAATCCTAAGATTCCAAGATTCCATAAACAATTCTAAATTCCAATATAACTGAATATTAAACGCTTTCAAGTACTTTTATACACCGTTTTCTCATCTTGCTCAAAAACACAAAAAATAATAGCCTACTTGGTATTTTTATTCTCCCAAAACATCAACAACATTTTTAAATACTGGCTTACATTACTAAATTCAGGGATTAAAGTGTTCCGTCCCTACGACGGATTTCCGTCAGTTCATAAAGACAGTCACTTGCTTCATTCCTGAATGATTCAGCCGTT